>NC_056744.1:396951240-397021240 GCF_019279795.1 Protopterus annectens
AATAAACATTATACAATATTGTTTAATTACTGGTTTAGGCTCTAAATCTCATGCTGTCCTCGGAGGCTCCCTAATGAAATTTAAACTCTCAAAATTTGAATGCTCAAAAGTTCTAAAATGTGAAATGCCAAAGTCATTTTTTAACAAGAATGTGGGAGCATTTTTCCTGCACTCCCTAATTCTAAATATAGTCTGTACATCTCTGATTTCACTGTATCTGAGAGGAATGGGCAACTCAAGGATCTCATGGTCAAAATGTCAGTCCTTGAAATTACAGCAGGCACATATCTCTAGCAGGTGTAAGACGGTGACACCTTGCGTCTTGCACTTCTTCCCTTTCCAGTTCAGCGCCTCATGAGACTGTCAGTTCCATTGTTTCTCATAATAACTGTCCTTTCATCTGTCACAACTTGTATATTCAGGCAGACTGAGATTTTCAGACATGGACTTATCTGCCTTGAGTGACCGATATCTGACATATTTTTCTTCTTTTTATTTCGTGATTTTAACATCTGACAAGATGCATGGCAAGCATTAATCAGCCCAGTGTTTATTTTTATTTAATTTATTCATGAAGGTAATTTTCAAAAAACATTCTCATCCATGATCTAGGTGACACATTTAAGGATAAACACAATCTATCTAGTTAAAATGATACGGCATATTTTGGAAGGTAGGAAGAAAGTAGACAAAGCCCACATAGGCACATTTTGGAGATTATGTAAATTCCAAATAAATAGTGTCCATAGGTCAAAAGTGAACCCATCACCTTGGTGCTCTTATTAAGCAAAACCTTTATCCCATGTTGCTCAAGCTGACTTCATTGTGTTAGTCAAAGCTTTATTATGCTAGTTAACTCCATGGAACAAAAAGATAAAGTCCAGGCTACTACTCAGATGACCTGGTATTAACTATTGACCCAGGTGATGGATAAACTGATGACTGTTATTGGAAGTGATCATACAACAGCAAGTCACTCATTCTAGGCGGAGGAAGATGGACTTGCCTGCCACAGTGCTATGAATTACCAGACAGAGAGCTGTGGAGTATGCAGAGTTTGGACAAAAGACACGTACTTGGCTCTGCCAAGTCATGTTTGCACGGTACCCTTCATGAGGTATGCGTGTAGACATAGCAGATGACATAGCAGTCAGATTCACATGGTAACCCTCATGAGGTATGTGCATACACATACAGCAGATGGTAGAGCAGTCATGTTCACACAGTATCCTTCATGAGGTATGTGCATACACACATAGCAGATGGCATAGCAGTTATGTTCACACAGTATCCTTCATGAGGTATGTGCATACATACACAGCAGATAGCATAGATAGCAGTCAGATTCCAATGGTAACCCTCATGAGGTATGTGTGTACATACACAGAAGATGGCATAGCAGTCATGTCTGCATGGTATCCTTCATGAGGTATGTGTAGGAATATGCATGCATACACACAGTACAAGTCACGATTGCATGGTATCCTTCAAGAATTATGTGAGTACACACAGCAGATGGTGTAGCAGTCAGATTTGCATGGTATCCCTTATGAGGTATGTGTGTACATACACAGCAGATGACATAATAGTCAGATTCACATGGTATCTCTCATGAGGTATGTGAATACACATACTGCAGATGACATAGCAGTCAGATTCTCATGGTAACCCTCATAAGGTATGTGTGTACATACACAGCAGATGGTATAACAGTCATGTCCACGGTATCCTTCATGAGGTATGTGCATACATACACAGCAGATGCAATAGCAGTCAGATTCTCATGGTAACCCTCATGAGGTATGTGTGTACGTGCACAGAAGATGGCATAGCAGTCATGTCTGAATGGTATCCTTCATGAGGTATATGCATACATACAGCAGATGGTATAACAGTCAGGTTCGCATGTTATCCTTCATGAGTTATGTGTAGGAATATGCATGCATACACACAGTACAAGTCATGATCGTATGGTATCCTTCAAGAAGTATGTGAGTATACACAGCAGATGGTGTAGCAGTCAGATTCACATGGTATCCTTCATGAGTTATGTGTAGGAATATGCATGCATATACACAGTACAAGTCACGATCGCATGGTATCCTTCATGAGGTATGTCATAGCTCTCAACCTGTTAGAGCAAGAAATCTGGGCAAAGCTATAAATAATGGGGGGGGACAAAAGACCAAAAATAGGGAGAATGTTTAAATATTATTACAAACAGGAAGTTGACAAAATAATAGGTTTTCCATTATTATGAATTTTTCAAAGGGTATGAGGTATGAATCTCAAATGTCTGTCATTGTTTCCTGACTTTAGTCCTCAAAGAATTGACGATTTGCCAGAAAACCACAATTTTATGAGTAATAGGCCAAAACTATGAAGCAAAAATCTAGACATTCTGCATAAATCTGTACAGTTGAGAGGTATGTTTGTGCATACACACTGCAGAAGGCCCAGCAGTCACGTTTGCACAGTTTCCTTCATGAGGTATGTGCTGAAGCAGAGTGGTTGCAGGACACTGGGTCAACATCAGTCAAGTTGAATCAGGAAAATTGCACATAAATTTAGCCAGAAGATTAGGGCCTCTGCAAAGGAATATTTCATGATGGGTTAAGGTGCAGTAACCCCACAGATCATTCTAATAAGTAGCAGGGGAATGGGGAGCATCCCCTGCATGACAGGTTTACGGGTAAAAAGCCCACATAAAATGTCATGAAAACTTTCCCAAGTTGACATATAGCTGATTTTTTGAATGGTTTGTTCTTTTGAGAAAGTAGATATCAGCTGGATGTCCTAACTACTCACAGGATCATAGGGTGATTACTGGGCTAACGAGCCTTTTTAAGGCAAGTCATGCTTCTCACATGTATTTGACACGTTCTGATACCACTCATTGCATAGGGGGTATAGCTTGGACATGAGTGGTCGAATATTTATAAACTTCTTCTTTCTAATAGCAACATAGATGACACAGCAGGGATAAATTTTGCAATTCCCCATCCACTGATTAAAGCTGCTCTTAAATAGATGTATGGAGGAACTCTGTTTCATATGGATGTCAAGCCTGTTCCAGAAGCAGCCATCTCTGAGAGACATACCTGCTCCTCTAGCATATCTTATTTATGTTGTGGATGAAGTTTGAGTCCCTGCATTGGGTGTTTTTGATGCTATTTGCTTTGCTACAGGCTCAGCTGGATCAGAGGATGCTTTGAAGGCCAGGCATAGGTTGCATCTCAGCAGTTTGTAGGAAACCAAGTAGAAGGATAAGACTTTGAGACATTCTGTGTAGGACATGTTGTGTACACAATGTATTCATTTTGTTTGGAAACTCTGTGGATGTGCGACTTGTTGCTTCTGCCTGGTCAGATACATATCAAAGGGATTATTGCTCTGAATAACTGACCTAATGAGGGTCAAGTACGATGGAAAGATGACATCCTTGGACCTACCCTTGCTTATAAGTTGTGCAATATAGAATGATTTCCTTTTTACAATAGACACATGAAGGTCAAAGGTGAAGTCACTGTCTACATGCTGTCTCAAATCCATCACCACAAGGTCAACTCTTGATAGTTTCATAGGTTCATAGGTGGTTACTGGGCTACTGACCCAAAGGTCTTTATAAGCCTAGCCATGTGCACTCAGTATAATACTATAGATGCCCAATATAAAGGATATTGCCAAAACTCGAGATCTTAGTTAACAATAAATTCCCATTTCTAGGAGGGTCATGGGTGAAATCCCAGGCAGAAATTTACAGTTTTCCATCCACTCATCCAGGCTATGCTTAAACAGGGTCATAGAGGGGCTTTGTTTGATGTGAACTAGTAGCCTATTCCAGAGGAGTGACAACATCTGAGAAACATATCTGTCTCTCTAGCAGGTCCTATTTATGTCGCAGGCCAAGTTAGCATCCCTGGAGTGGGTGACCCATGTCATATTTGACTTGCGAATGTGCAGCATTTCCATTAGGTTTGGATCCAAGATTGTTCTGTAGGTCAGGCACAAGTCTCCTCTAAGTAGTCTGCACACTACTGAGTACAATGACAGTGCTTCAGTCTGTCAATGTATGACATGCTGGAGACTCTGAAGTTTCTTGGTTAGAAATCTCTGAGGTCTCTCAAGTTGCTGCAAGTGCCTGGTAAGGTACATACCAAAGGGAGCATTGTACTCAATTTTTGCCCTGATGAGCGTTGAGTACAGAGGTGTTATAACCTCTTTTGCTCTTGAGGCAATGCCTTTGTTAATGAGGTTGTAACGTACAATGCCTTCCTTACCACAGTAGAAACATGGTGGTCAAAGTTTAGGCTACAGTCAACTTGCATTCCCAAGTCTCTCACTACTGAGTTGTTACTTAGGGTATTATTATTTATATGATAGTCTGCAAGGATATCGTTTTTTACTGAAGGGGATGATAATGCATTTTTTTGCAATGAGTTTAAGTCCATGCCTTTGGCACCAGTCACTAGTTTGTATAAATTCCTCTTGAAGTATATTGACATAATTTAGGGATTCAATTAATTTGCAGTCGTCAGCAAACTTAGTCAGTCACACTCCCTCTGTTTTGGCCTGAACTTCTGAGAAGTATTTTCCAAACAAAAGGGGGCCCAGCACTGCCCCTGTGGAACCCCACTGGTGGCAGGTCTGCTGGCTGAGGTAAATTCCCCAACTTTGACTGAGTGTGATCTGTTGGTGAGCCAGTTAGCAACCCACCTGATGACATAAGGCTGATATTCAACTGGGAGAGTTTATCAACAATGCTCAAATGTGGGATTGTGCCAAAGGCATTGGCTAAGTCAAGATAGGCTGTATGCACAGATTTGCCTTTGTCTATGGTGATGTTTTCAAAGAAATCCACCAGGTTTAACAGGCATAACCTTCCTCTGACAAAGCCAAACTGTATCAGATCAAGAGTTTGGAGATAAACTTATTTATAAAGTCCATTATGATTTGTTCCATGGCCTTATAAATAAGGTTAGTTAAGCTTATGAGTCTATAGTTCCCAGGGTCTGTTGCTGTACCCCCTTTATGAAGGGGGATGACACTTGCTGTTTTCCATTCAGCAGGGATAAAACCAGAACTCAAGCTGTGGCTGAAGAGAGTACCTAATGAAGTTGCTGACTCATGTTTTAGACCATTTAAAACACAACCTGGAATACCATCTGATCCCCTAGAGGCTGTGTTTTTGGCCTTGGAGAGAGCATTGAAGACTTTCTCTTTGGAGATGCAAGGTGCAGGTGATGTAGAGGGAATGGTTTGTGGAATGTATGGAGGAGACGGGGTGAAATTTTCACCAAACCTGTCAGCTAACAGGTTAGCTATTTTTGCAGGATCAGTGTGTATGATGCCATCCACAGCTAGTTCAGCACATGTCTGGGTCCTACCTTTTAGGTTATAGATATAGTGGAAGAATGCCTTATGGTTTATCCTTAGCTATGGTTGCAAAATATTTTTTGGATGTTGCCCTTAGAGGGTTTTACAAGTTGTCTTATTTGTTTGTTCAAGTAGAGCAGGCTGTTCTTCCATTGCTGGGACTTCTCTTTTTTTATTCTTGGACAGCAACTTCTTCCTTTTGTTGTATAACTTATTAATGCTAGATGCCCACCAGGGAGACTTGTTTTTTATTTTTTTTGAGGATCTTGTTTTGATCCTATCAGGCACAGCTGTGTTAATACATTTATATAAGTGTTTGTACAGGGTATTTGTGTATACCTTAGTATAGTTGTCGATGCCATCTGTGGGAACAGAAGCTTGGAAATTATTTATACCATCCCTTAAGAGGGTATAACTAGCTTTGGTGAAATTGTTTAGCCTGATCTCACTTAAGAGGGGTTCAGATGTTATAGCTACTTCAAATGTGACTAATTTGTGATCAGATTTAACCAGTGAGGGTCCTAGACTTGTGGTGGTGCAACAGTCACCTATGTTGGTGAGGACCAGGTCGAGAATATTTGAGCCCCTTGTGGGGTTGGACACTATTTGTTCCAGGGCATTAGTGTTAAAAAGTCCAAGAATCTTTGTGCGAGCATGTTGGCACTCATATATATCTCCCAGTCAATGGAGGGATAGTTAAAATTGCCCATGACTAGATTGTTTGGTTGTAATTTGATTGACTCAAGTATGTACAAATAAACAGTGTGGGTATCTTGGTTCATTGAAGGGGGCCTATAGCTAAAGATGACTTGAAGGGGGGTCTTCCCCAAAGTTACTTGAACTTGGAGTAACTCCATGAAGTTTTCCTGTCTAACCCATCTAGAAATGTATTCATCTTTGATGAAGATAGCTACTCCTCCTCCTTTGGTTCTCACGTGTTCATTTTGCAGTCTGAAAGTGTGGACAGCATTGTACCCTTCCAAGGCTGGGGTACTCTCTGCAGCCCTGAACCATGTTTCTGTGACTGCACAGATGTCAACATCTTCCAGGGAGAGGAGTGCTTCCTGAGAGTGCAGTCTCTTAGTTAAACTCCTAGCATTTAGCAGCATAACCTTTAATTTATTTATGAGTAATATTTTCATGTCAGAAATTTTGTTCTTGAAACCTTGCCTAAAAAAGGCACTATGGGGGAGGCAAGTGCCATAGCCAGTAACCGAAAGTCTAGCTGTGACAGGTGAAAATCATCTCTGGCAAAGCAGTGTGGTCTATCAGCTTTGTCATTCCAGGCTGACAGGAACTCAACACCTTAGAATGACACTGGAAACTAAGCCAATTGTTGAAGTCAATCATGTTTTTGTTTATATTGTGGTATCATTCTAAGTGAGGGTGGAATTATGCTCAAGGCTAGGAATATACCTCCCTTGGACACATATTCATGGAGCTCAATCATGTCTCTCTTCATATAATCCAGTCAGGTACTTCTCAAATCATTCACACCAACATAAACTATGACAGAGTCATAATGATACTTGTTGTTGAGAGACCTGAGTGCATGTGTGATCAGATGGATCCTGGCACCCGACAAACAGCTGACTGTAACCTTCTCCTTGTCCAGCATGGTGAGTGGGACATCTGTATTTCTCACAATGGAGTCACCTATGACTAAAAAATTTGGTTTAGATGTGCTTTGCTTTACGGGGTTATTTGGTGAGACACTGTACTTGTGTTTTTATGTGTGTTGAGTGCTGTGGGTGTTGTATTAGTTGTAGCATGTTTGTATTTGGAAGGTCTCTGATGTTTAGGTAGGTTTCTGGTGAGTACCTCCACACATCATGGTTTATGTATTATGTGCATGGTTTGTGTAGGAGATGTAGTATGTGAACTGACAATCTGTTCAGTGTTACTGTTCTGTGTGCGAGAGAGCAAGGATTCCAGATTCTTAGTGTAGATGCATCTCTCACAAGTTGTATTTGGGTGATTTAGGAGTAGAGGGTTTTCAGTGTACATGAGGCAGCAGCTACACTACCTGAGGATACCCATGTCAGTCAGGCTGGCAGGAGAAATTGAGGGAAACTGACCATCCATAATGCTACATTAAATCCTGTTTTCACAGTGGGGAGAGAAAATGGAGGGGTGTGATATATAATTGGGTAATCTAAACAGGGTCTATACTAATATTGTGCTCTATACAGGGTCTATACTACTCTGGGTTGTCTAAATGGTATGAGACTATTGTATATTTGGATGTTTTGGGACTGTTTCTGGGGCAGAAGTGCAGCTGAGGTGCTCTCTTAGAAGATAAGGACTTCTTGGCCAGATCACTAGCAGCTACTAAGAGAAAATGTATCTACTGAAATTTTTGTGTTTATACCCGCCAGTGGTTCCCCCACTGTGCAGTAGTGTGAGATGGTGCATGTAGCTGCACTACACATAAACAGATGAATACAGCTGAGCAGTGGCTGGTCTCCTAACTCTGTGGAGCTGTGTTAAAACAAGAACAAACCCAGGCAAATGAGGGGCTTATAGCAACAGTGAACAAACTGAATTAAACAATTTAACCAATAAAAAAGCTCAAAACTGAGCTCTGTGCCAGCAGCCTTCAAGCAGATGAGTCCTAACTGCACTCTCCTGCCACAAGGTTGGGGGGGGGGGGGCTTCTCCAACAAAAGATAGCCTGGTTTAGTGCACAATTTAACAAACAGAACCAGATTCAGTAGGTATGAATCTAGTCTATGATTCAGCAGACAAAAAAGTGCAACAAATCAGCAAGAACAGCTTTTAAAAATCAGCAATATAGCAAAAACGCAGTTTAAAAGTGCAAAATACAGTATAAATTTGTACTTATGGTTAGCAGAATGCAACAAATTCCTTGGATTGCACAGATGGATACAGCAGAGCAGTGGCTGGTCACCTAACTTTGTAGAGCTGTGTTAATACAGTGAACAAACTGAATTATTTACCAATAAAAAAAACTCAAAACTGAGCCCTCTGCCAGCAACCTTCAATCAGATGAGAACTAACTGCACTCTCCTGCCACAAGGGTGCAGGTGGGGATCTCCAATAAAAGATAGCCTGGTTCAGTGCTCAATTTAACAAACAGAACCAGATTCAGCAGGTCTGAATCTAATCTATGTTACAAGAGACAAAACGTGCAACAAATCAGCAAAAACAGTTTTTAAAAATCAGCAATATAGCAAAAATACAGTTTAAAAGTGCAAAATACAGTATAAAATTGTACTCGTTAGCAGCATGCAACAGATTCCTTGGATTGCAATGATGAATAAAGAAGAGCAGTGGCTGGTACATGTAGAAATTTCCAGGAATGGTCATCTTTCTGAAAGATACTATTATGCATTTTTTGACATTGAGTTTTAGGCCATAACTCTAACAGAAGCTGATGAGGCCTTCCTGGAGACTGTTTGTGTCTTTGGAAGAATTCTTTGACTGTGCCTAATTTGCAATCATCTGTGAACATGGTCAGCCAGAGGCCTTTGATGTGGTTGATTTGAGGCATCTTAGGGGTCAGAACAAAAAAAGTCTCATTAAAAACATAAATAGGTCCATTATCTATCATCAAAAGATTATTAGTTATCAAATAACTGGATCTGGTGAAATGTTTAAAGTCTTGACTTACATTGTGGACAATCTACATCTTTCAAGAATATATTGTCCTTGAAGAATACAACGAATGGTATATCTGATACAATATTAGCCAGAACCTCTACACTCCTAAGGTCTTTTGGCTGATTAACTTCTTTACAGATGAAGAAGAAGAGAAGACACTAAAGAAGCTAAGACAGGATAAAACCATCAAATCACAAATCCACTCAAGTCACTCAACAACAATTACCGTTATGACTCTATTTTGGTACATGTCGGTGTGAATGACTTGAGACATACCTCTCTGGACTATATGAAGAAAGACATAACTGAGCTCTCAGATTATGTGTCCCAGGCAGGAATGTCCCTAGCCCTAAGCAGCATCATACCTTCACCTATGATGATGCCACATTATAGACAAAAAATGATTGACTTCTTAGCTTCTGGTGTCAATCCAGATGGATCCAGTATCTGTCAGCCTGGAAGACATGGTTGACAGACCATGCTGCTTTGCCAGAGATGGTCTTCACCTGTCTCCTCTAGGCTTTTTGATACTGGCAAAGGCTCTTGCCTCCCCCTAGTGCCTTTTTTAGGTGCTGTCAAAACAAAATTTCCAGTGTAAATAAATCCACTCGAGACAAGCTCAAGGTTATGCTACTTAATGCTAGGAGTCTATACAGGAAGCTGCACACCCTGGAAACACTCCTCACCTTGGAAGATGCTGACACCTGTGCAGAAACTGAGACATGGTACAAGGCCACAGAGAGCACCCCAGCCAGTATGACTCTCTTGAGCTACTCCGGGTCCAGCTAACTGTAGGTAAAGCACCATACGACATCATTGCTAGCTACAGGTCCCCCACCACGAATCAAGAGAAACACACCACCTACCTGGACTTACTAGAGTCACTCACTATACAATCAAACACTTTTGTCATGAGCGATTTCAACTATCCTTCCATTGATTGGGTGACATACGTGAGCACAAGCATAATCACCCTGAGGTTTTTGGACTTTGTCAATACAAATGCCTGGGAATAGCTAGTCTGCACCCTCACAGGGTGCTCAAATGTCCTAGACTTAGTACTCACCAACATGGGGGGGGGTCGTCACTGCACTACCCCCTATGTGTTGCCCTCACTGACAAGGTCAGACTATAAATCTGTCTTGTCTGAAGTAACAGTCAGACATGACAACCGCACAGGAGCAAAAAAACTGAAAAATGTCTCTAAAGCAAACTACAGCCTACTAGGCGATGGTATAAAAAGTTTCAAACCCCCTGCTAACAAAGCTAACAATGACTTCTATGCATAGGAGTACACAAATGCCATGTATAACCACCTAAACCACTGTATAGACTTGGCTGTACCTGACCAAATCAAAACTAGGTCCTCCCAAAAAATCAGGCCCCCCAGTGGACCTCAAGTATAATTAGGTTATATAATAAAGGAAGAAACTGATTCCTATGAACAACAGGAAACTTGATCAGCAGAAGAAGAATACCCTCCACAGCTTGAACAAGCAAATCAGATATCTTGTAAAGTCCTCTAAACCTAGTTACAAAGCTAAATAAGCATCCCTAGCTAAAGATAATCATAAGCCATTCTTTACCTACATTTGAAATCTAAAAGTGAAAACCCAATTATGTGCCGAATGTATGGCAGACAGTACTTCTCATACTGAACCTGAGGAAATCACCAACCTGCTAGCTGACAGCTATGGCACAAACTTCACCCCCCTGTCCCCACTAGCCATACCCCAAAGCATATCTGACACTAGTCCTCTACCTAATATCTCCAAAAAGCAGGTCATATCCTTGCTCTCTAAGGCCAAAAGCACATCCTCTGTGGGACCAGATATCCAAAGTTGCTGACTAAACAATCTAAAACAAGACCTAGTGGAACAACTTGACTGTCGCTTTAACCTCAGCCTGAGCACTGGTGTTGTTCCAGCAGAGTGGAGAACAGCAACAGTAATCTCTTTGCACAAAGGGTGGGCCATCAACCGACCCTGGGAACTATAGACCCCATAAGCCTAACCAGCCTTATCTGCAAGGCCATTGAGTGACTCATCATGGAGTATTTCAACAAGGACATAGTTGACCTTCAAATTCTTGACCTTACCCAGTTTGGCTTCGTTAAGGGTAGATCATGCTTACTGAACCTGGGGGACTTCTTCGAGAATGTCACCAAAGCCCTGGATGAAGGCAAAACAGTACATATTGCCTATCTTGACTTAGCCAAGTCTTTTGACACAATCCCCTACTCAGGCAACATTGAAAAACTCGCCCACCTGGAGATAAACCCATACGTCACTAGATGGGTAGCTAACTGGCTCACCCACAGAACACATACTGTCAAAGTTGGGGATTCCACCTCTGCCAGTAAATAAGTTACCAGTGGCATATCACAAGTATCTGTGCTAGGCTCTCTACTGTTTGGAATCTATTTATCAGAAGTCCAGGTGAATTGTAGATGGCCTGTGGCTTACCAAGTTGGCTGATGATTGCAAACTGGGTGCAATCACTGAGTCCCCAAATGATGTTAACATATTACAAAAGGAGCTAACACAGACAAGTGATTGGTGCCAAAGCCATGGACTAAAACTAAATGCAGAAAAGTGCATTATTATCCCCTTTGGCAAAGAGGAATTCCCTGCAAATTATAATATTGACAGCACTCCTCCGGCTTAAAACCAGTGGTGTGAGATTTGGGAACACAGGTTGACAGCAATCTAAACTTTGATCACCATGTGTCCACAGTGGTAAGGAAAACCTTCTACATTGCGCATGTCATAAGTAAGGGCAACGCATCCAAGACTAAGGATGTTATAACACCTCTGTACTCAACACTCATCAGACCACCAATAGAGTAAAATGCTCCCTTTTGCATGTATCTCACCAGACACCTGCAGCAGCTGGAGGGAACACAAAGGTTTCTCATCAAGAAGATTCAGTATCTGCAACATGGAAAGACTGAAAGCCCTGTCATTACACTCTGTATCCTACAGGCTGCTGAGAGGTGACTTGCGTCTGGTCTATAGTGCAGTCTCTGATCCTGGCATAACTGAAATGCAGTTCATCTGCAAATCAAATGGGACAACTGTCACTCGCTCCAGGGATCTCAACCTAGCCTGTAACATTAACAGGACATGCTTGAGAGACAGCTATATCTCCCAGAGATTGCTGCTCCTTTGGAATAATCTCCCAATTCACAGGAAGCAGAGCTCCTCAGTAACTCTATTCAAGCAAAACCTAGGCAATTGGACGGGAGACCATACATTCACCCCAGGTATAGCACCTATGTCCCTCATGGACAGGGGCAGTCGGTGATGATCATAGACTCATTCTGCAAATAATGACCGTCTGACCAAGGTCAATTAGGGAACAAGTGTAACATGGCTAGGCTTGTAAAGGCCCTAGGGCCATTAGCCTAGTAACCTCCTATGAACCTATGAAAACCTCTTTAAGCAGAAGAGTGATTTGCACTGCTACAGTATACTATGAAAGAAACTACTTGAACAAAGTATTAAATTAAACAGTGGTGGGGATTCATAGAGAGTGATACAGCAGTGCAACTCATCCATGTATCAATATGCTGTGTTGAACCACTGTGCCATTTAGCTTGTGCATTCCCACAAGTGCAGCAACTCATTAACTTGGAATGTGCAGGGCCATGAGTTGTCTGACTGTGCAGTTCTGCATTACTTAGTTCAACACCCTACCAACGCACACTACAGACCACACGCAGGCACAGCTTCTTCATAGCCAGATGTACACATGGACAAGCACAGGCAAACAGGCACACACATGTACACACACACACACACACACACACACACACACACACACACACACACACACACACACACACACACACATTGACATGCACAGACACAGACCCACACACAACCATGGACATGTGCAGACACAGACACACTCACATACAGGTACATGGAAATGCACACACACACACACACACACACACACACACACACACACACACACACACACACACACATTGACATGCACAGACACAGACCCACACACAACCATGGACATGTGCAGACACAGACACACTCACATACAGGTACATGGAAATGCACACACACACACACACACACACACACACACACACACACATTGACATGCACAGAAACAGACCCACACACAACCATGGACATGTGCAGACACAGACACACTCACATACAGGTACATGGAAATGCACACACACACACACACACACACACACACACACACACACACACACACACACACACACACACACACACATACGCACACACACACACAAACATACACATGTAAATGTAGGCGCATGGGCGCACACACACACAAACACGCACACACACACACACACACACACACACACACACACACACACACATGCACACTAGACATGCACAGACACACACATGGACAGACACAGGCATACACACAACCACACACACACACACACACACACACACACACACACACACACACACACACACACACACACATACACACAGACATGTACAGACACACACTCATACAAATGACATGCATAGACACACACACACACATGTACACACACATACTCAGATAGGCACATTCACTACTACTTACCTGGATCAGCAATCCATACAAGATAAAGCTGCCCTACTTCCATCATTCATATTTTCCCATTTGCAATGCACCGGTACGCACCACTACTTTTCAGGCAACTTGTGTCACATGGAATGTATGACTTATATACCGTACCAAACTGAGTAGTGCACTTAGTTGACTCCCTACTGAAATGTTAGCACTTGAAATGTTGAGTGCTTACAAGCCCCCCCCCCAAAAAAAAAAGACTGAACCTACAAGAGATGAGCGAATCTGGAATATCACTTTTCTCCTTTAAACTTTTATTTTTTTTGCAAGGGGGCAACCCCCCCACACCCCTGAACATATATATACCAACTCCGAGATCACCATATCTAGGAGAAAAGGGAATATTCTGAGAAATGGCCATCTCAGATTGCATATATGTATGTCTGCTTTTCAGCCAATTTGTGTTCGTGTTTTAGGACTCACCTCAAATGGGTACCAACATCTCTAATGGTTATCCACTTGTATACTTATGGGCCTCATTCCTGCAGGCCCTACCCCAGGTATTCACATTTAAACATGACACCAGAACTCTTGCTACCCAGTACTGGACAGGCTATTGCTTATGAATTGGGACAAGCTTGCCGAATACACTTGCTACACTGAATGGCTTTACATCCTAGGCAGCTTGTCTATCTATCCCAAGCAATATGTCAATATGTATTCTATGGACTTGCCATAAAACCTACAGGATAAAGAAGTCTGAAGCAAGCTGTTCTGACAGTTTAGTGAGTGTAGATGTGTTTTTACTGGAAATAAATTAAATTGTCATTTAGAACAGGAGTGCCGTTGCATTAGCTTTCAAAAAGTGATTACGGGATTCCCTCTTTGCAGGTTTTGATAATTCTTAATTCAATTATTTGTTAATCACATAAATGAACTGGTTTATTTCCTTACTGTTTTTATTCACAATCCTGATGATAATATCAAAGGTAAATGCAATTTATACTGATTTTTCTTTTAGTTTTTATTATTAATATTGCTTTTGCTTGCTACATTTGTGTAACTGGGTTTACTCAAAAAAACATTTTTCAGCAGAGTCCCTGGGAGAAATGCTCCAACATACTGCAAACATTTTTAAACTGACATTCAGTAATATGCATGAACAGACATTAAATACCATACACTAACAACTACATAGACATTTGCTAATAAGTTTAAATTCATATGAAAGAAGAGGCAGCTATAATAGTATAAAACATACTTATGGATTAGTAGATGTTAAACATTGAGCTTTTGAAGAGACGCTTGTCAGATAGGTAATAGAGCATGGGACAACAAAACCTACACGGTCCACTAAGACCACGTGCATGTTGAGCCACAATGCACACATGATAGTGCACTATTTTGTATTCAGTAAGTGGCTCAACACAGTGTGTGGAGCCATACAACCATGGTAAACACCATGGCATGCTAATTACAACATAAGCAGCTGAACTGTATGCTAATCAACCAATCCAAGCTGGAGGAGCTATTCAACAAGCTATAAAGCAGCCATGTAGACTCAGTGCTAGTTTTCCCTGTGAATTTCAAAACTTATTGGAATACAGCCATGGAAGGGAGTTTGCAGAGAAACAATGTTAGGGGCTGCTGCTGCTTTAATCCATGTCTATGTGCAACAGGCTGAAGTGTATGCTGCTGCTGCTGCTAATAGGCCACGGCCAAGAAGGAGAAGAGTTTTCAGACCCTGTCTCTGTCATCCTCAACTCAGATCCAGGGAAAACCAAGGTGAACCAATACCGGTGGAGACAAAGGTCTGTGTAACCCTTAGAATTTTAGCTACAGGAAACTTTTAGAGACCAACAGGTGACATGCTGGGGGTTTTACAGGCACCAGCATCCAGGATCCTCCATCAATTCCTGAATGCTATGCTCCAACATGCCAGTGACCACATACATTTTCCCCGTACCCCTGAGGACAAGGCCACAAATATGCAAGAGTTCTACCCTGTAGCACACTACTCTTAAGTACTGGGTGCAATAGATTGTACACATATAGGAATCAAGGTGCCACCCAAGGAACAGGGAAGGATCTACATAAATAGAAAGGGCTTCCACTCCATTAGCTTTAAGTCATATGTAATGCTAAGGGAATCATCTTGAATATATGTGCTAGCAACCGAGCCAGTTACCATGACTCCTATATCTGGCACACCTCCCAACTGTATCAGATGTTCACTAGGGGTGATATCCCACAGGATTATTTACTGGAGCCGGAGCCATGGCTGATGACATCCATCAGAAATGTATGCACACCCACTTTAGAATGCCATAATGAGGCACACATTCAAACCAGAAATATCATAAAGCATGTGTCTAGGCTGCTGAAGTCACAGTTCCACTGCACAGATACATCTGGAGAAGCCCTGCAGTACAACCCATGTACATGTACTGAAATATTCACAGTATGTGCCATGCTACACAACATCATCCTGAGAAAACAGCTTCAGCAGGATCAACAATGGGAAGGAGCACACACCCCACCACCAATGGCAAGGTCACCACAGCCACATGCAGGTGAGGAGTCAGAGGGGGAACTACCAGCTGCTATGAGTGTAGGCAGACGTAGACGTGCTCAATATGCCCTCACATTGGCTAAGAGGCAATGCACAGCACACTCATTCACCAGCTAAAGGGCTGAAACCTTCATCCTATGCACATACATATAGTAACACAGAAGCCAGGCATGGCTGTGTACTCCTAACATCAGGCAGACTCAGCCCTGAACTAAAAATGTAGCAGCTGTTGGATTTACAAGGTAAGTGTTGAACCCGGAGTGTTAAACCAGAACAGTGTAATAAAACAAATGAATGGCATATCCTTGCATATTGTTGCTTGGTAGTGTAAGTAAAAGGTGGGTGACTTGTACAGAAATTACTTTAACATGTGACAGCAGAAACTTATATGAATGCGTGTCCTCTATCAAGTAATAGGCCTCAGGCATTAAAAATTCACACATTCATACTGCTCAAAAGTACTGATGGTCAACGAATGTCCTCAGTTTGGCCTCATACTTTTGTACTGGAAAATCATTAAAGAGAGAAGTTAGAAAGTAAAGAGACACATTTCAATTTCAGACTTCATAATCATCAGAAGATTCTTAAAAATACAGATGCAAAAAATTGTATTGGTTCTATCAACTGTCTAACATTCTAAGACTAAAATATGTTAAAAGTACCGGTAATAAAACAACATATACTAAGCACTACTAGTAGTGCTATGCACCCTGAGCATCAGACACAAAAGCTTATGTGTCCCTGAATCCAAAAGGTAGAAAACAAGGATATGGCACAGTTATCATTACTTTCACAGGGTGTTTTGTGTGTGTGTGTGTGGGGGGGCAAGAAGCCTAGGCTGACAGAAAAGGTAAGTGAGTGTGTAAAACCTCAGGCTTTGTCCCTACCAAATGGCACACTGCTACAGTCATCTCTCTTCATAAAGGGGGAGCAACTACAGACCCAGGGAATTTTCGCCCCATTAGCCTGACGAGTCTGATATGTAAGGCTATGGAGCACATCATCATGGACCTAATTAACAAGGATATGGGGAATCTCCAAACTCTAGATTCCATGCAATTTGGTTTTGTGAAAGGTAGATCATACCTGCTCAACCTGGTTGACTTCTTTGAGTCAGTCACCAGAGCTGTGGATGAGGGCAAGGCAGTTCATACAGCCTACCTAGATCTGGCCAAGACCTTTGATACCATTCCCCACTCGGGAATTATTGATAAACCTCACCAAACTAGGCATCAACTCCTATATCACTAGGTGGGTTGCAAATTGGCTCACAGATTGAACCC
Source organism: Protopterus annectens (assembly GCF_019279795.1). Taxonomy (NCBI): domain Eukaryota; kingdom Metazoa; phylum Chordata; order Ceratodontiformes; family Protopteridae; genus Protopterus; species Protopterus annectens. Next base: position 396,968,662 of record NC_056744.1, read on the forward strand.
ACAGTGTGAATGTAGTGGAATCCAAGTCAGACTGCTGACCAGTCACAGGTGGAGTCCCACAGGGATCGGTCCTGGGTCCTCTTCTGTTTAGCATCTACTTCTCAGAAATCCAGGCCAACATGGAGAGATTCTGGTTGACCAAGTTCACAAACAACTGCAAGCTGGGAGCTATTATTAACTCTCCAAGTGATGTAGACATCCTAAAGAAAGGCCTCACTAAGACCAATGACTGGTTTGGAAACCATGGCCTTAAACTTAATGCCCAAAAATGCGTCATCATCCCCTTTCGAAAAAGCTCAGTTCCCACTAATTACCACATCAATTGGAGCCCACTGAACACTGAAGGCATTATAAGACATCTGAGGACACAGAATTGACAGCAGCCTCTCCTTCAACCACCACATTGCCACTGTAGTCAGAAATTCCTTCTATGTGGCACATCTCATTACCAAGGGCTTTGCATCCAGGAAGAAAGAGGTCATCATCTCGCTCTACTCTTCCCTCATTAGGCCAGTCATCGAGTATAATGCCCCATTTGGCATGTACCTCACTAGACACATGCAACAGCTGGAAAGGCCACAAAAGTTCCTCACAAAGAGGATCCTATGCCTTAAACACATGTCCTACATAGACAGACTCAAAAATCTCCAGCTATTCTCTGTCTCATATCGTCTACTAAGAGGTGATCTCTGCTTGACTTACAAAGCCATGTCTGACCCAGCTCTGTTAGAAATGCTACATCTAAAGAAATCCCAATCCTTCCACACCACACACTCCACAGACCTCAAATTCATTACCACAATCAACTGAACATCCTGGAGGGACAGGTTCATAACCCAGAGACTGTCCATGCTCTGGAATAGACTTCCCATACATGTCAAGCACAGCACCTCACTGGCCCTCTTCAAGAGAAATTTTGATGAGTGGATGGGAAATAGAAAGTTCACCCCAGGGATCACTCCAGTGGCTCTACTTTATAGAGGCACTGGGAACTAACGTCGGGTGGCACTGTGCCACGACACTTCTATGAGCTAGGCTTGTAAAGGCTCCAGGGCCATTAGCCTAGTACACACCTATGAACCTATAAGTAAGAAGGAGAAATAGGCAGGCATTTGGATAATATAAGAAATGGTCACTGAGAGAGAATGAGCTTTAAGCCTCATGGCTGAACCATGTAACCTTTGTGTGTGTGTCTGTATGGGCCCTCCAGGTGAAATCAGTGTGTGAGTGTCTGCAAGAACACAGCCAAGCTCTGTGCTAGCTCTACGTCTTGGTAGGTTGGACAGGTGTGACCCATGCATGGAAGAGTTGGCAGTTCATCTTTGTATTACCCTACCACAAGAACTGGCACTGTCTGGAGTTGCACTGGCATGTCCATGCCTACAGTCAGATGCACTACTGCTACATGAATGGAACTGATGTCTGCTGGATGAGTTGTCCTCAGGAGGATGCCCAGGACCATGGCCCCATGGCCTGCCATGTCTGGGTGTGGACACCTCAACCACTGATGGAGCAGTGGAAGTAGACCCATTATGGGAGCATGATTGGGCATGGTCACATTGGCTAACATCAGATGATGTGGATGGCCTATGCCCACATGAATGCCATCTCCCTCCCAGTAGATGTTTCATCACAGACAATGCCCATTCCAATGTGTCATTCATCAGATCTATTGAGTCGGCAACATGGTGGAGGCAGTCACACATTTCAGCCTATGCCACATTTACAACCCTAAGCATTTCTCTGGAGGACCTATTGGAATTGCCTCTGCCTCCATGATGGCCCTAAACATATGTCAAGTGACTTTCAAAGACATACCTGGATCAGGTGGAGGATGGACAGCAGGCCTATTCTGAGCACCCCTAACAACCATCCTACATGGCACCTTGTCCGCACTTTGACTATGGCCTGAGTCAACAGGCACTGAAGCCGCAGTAACCACACTACCCTGATCAGGTGTCTCAGTCTCCACCTGTCCAGTATCTGAGGGTTCAATGGAATGGGTTAGCATAGGCCTACTGGCTGTGTCTGATGGAGTTACAGAGGATGGCTGAATGTCAACTTCAGTGTCAGATTCAATCTCTGCGCCCCCCCCTCCCCCCGACTGTGCCTCTGTTTGGCCACCATCATCATCAGAGTCTGCTGATACTCTGACATCAGGTGGGAGGAGTCTCACACATCCACTATTAGGATCACCTGTGATAATAAGCAACAAACACAGGAAAACAATAATATCTACACTGCTGTAATCCAATATATGCTAACAAACTAACAGTGGTGATACTATTACAGATGGTATAGCAATACTCAATACAGTCCTGACACCCATATCACAAACTAAATATTTCTTTGAACTGCTCATCAGTGCTGACAAAAAAAATGTTTGACTTACCTTGTGCAGATGATTCTAGGGTCCCTATGGAGGATGGTCCTGGAAGAAGTTAAGTAAATGGTAAGGACATCATCATCACAATGAACAGTAACACAGGGGGCTAAAACTTTTTTTTCCCTTTAAATGTCCATTAACAATACTTTTAACAAGAACTTGGATCCCCAGGCCCATGTGTAATCAATCAGTTGTGTTAACTGTACCAGTCTACAACTATCCCCCCCTCCAAAGTAACTTAGCATTAAACAGAACTTAAGTATTGCTGTCAGTATTTTAATAATCAAGAATTATTTAGCAATTGAGATAGATAAGCCTATCTGAAAGTTCCTTGTGGGACATGCTTGTCTTCTGTGAAACAGCAGCACCAACATCAATGACACGCTGTTGTGCACTTTCCAGTGAGCTGTCTGGATCTCTGACAATGGACAGGAACTCTTCATTTGTTGTCAGTGGTGGTCTGTAGCAGCCCCCCCCCCAGTAGACATATGTTCATGGGCCATTGCAGCTGCTCTCCTCCAGGCCAATGAAATTATGTCATAATCATATGTTCTGCTCTGGTCACCAACTGCATTCACATCAGCTGCCAAAGTTGCATTCTGCCAGGCATATCCCAATGTCCCCTCTCAAGTAGAAAGGCACCATGTTGCCTAAATGCTTCCACAATAACTTCATTTTCAGGGTCACTGAAGGCGGGGTTTACAGGGATTGGGAAGCCAGGGTGCCATAGCCATAGGAGGATAATACACATAAGTATTACATAAATAAAAGTCCTGCTTCGATATAACACATAAAATGTAGTCATTTCACTATTACCCACTGGAGAAACAAAACAGTCAAGATATTCAAATATGAGAAAAAGAATTGTGTGGTTGTAACATATTACAATCACACACAAAGCAAGGTTTAATCCAAAACACGGAGAGTAACAATATCCAAATCTTGTTTGTGCAAACACAGAAATGAAACTTGGCTTCCCACTCCCAAGACAACAGGCAAATGACACATTTTGCTAACAAATCATCAATAAAGTGCTAAAAGTGCTATCAAATAAACTGTCCTTAAAACGTGTACACATTTACCACAGAACATCCTATTTTATGCAATTACCAGTCATGTCTACCTGTGGTCAGCACTCCCCTTGAGGTGTGTATGGGTTAACCTAGAAGACTAACACCACTGTGTCATTGACAATATAGGAGATTTATATTTCACAGAAATAAAAATAGAAGAGCATAAAGAGAAATACAGTTGTAACATTAGCACTTGTGATGACAGTTAATAAGGTTGTACATCTGAGAAAGTAAAATGCTGTGACAAACATGCCTATGCCATCAGTACACTTCTAAGAAATGCATACAGATAGAAGTAGCATTTGCTAATGCATATATATATATATATATATATATATATATATATATATATATATATATATATAAACAAATTTTCTCTTACTGACATTTCAGCATATCCAGTATACGTCTGCAAAATGCAAGCATACCTTATTAAGATCAGTAGTCTTCTGTGCAGATAAACCACAAAGTAATATCGTTTTCTGTGTTGTTCACATAAACAAACCTCCTCACCTTTAGGTTCCCTAGCTACATGGTTCCCTTTTTATAGTGTGGATTCAGGGATGTGAGAATGGTGAAGATGCAAATGAGGTGTGAACTCATTAGAATTGCTGATTCCCAAATGCTTGGTTCCATGTAAACATAGTGCAAGCAGTCCCACACTACCTATTGATAATGGATTGTACCTGTGAATCATTCCTGGTAGGAGAAGGAAAACACATCAGTTCATACTCCCCTACATCCAGTTCATGTGCCAGCCAGGTTAGACTTACAAAGTGTTGAAGTAATTGTATCAAGGTTTTAAATGTAAGTAAGCAGCACACTTTTCACAGTTTCTGTTCAGTAACATCCAACCTCCCCTTCATTCTTGACAATTATATATTATTGCCATTTAATATCCTCACTCATTTTAGGGGCAATGATATAGAATGCCTTACAGACTGCATGTCTCATATTTCTGGTCAGATAAGACAAGCATGAACAACAAACACAGGAAGATAAAACAGAGATGCATTTATGCAAGCAATAGTCATGAAAGGTTGTGTGATCATTCAGTGCACTACTTCTGAAATTAATACATGTACAAAAAAGAAGTTATGTACTGATCATAACATTCCATGTGAGTTGTTCATCTCACCTTCATTCTTACTGATGGGTTCAGAGCCGATCCCCAGCTCTGACTCAGCCAAAATGCAAAAGCTTGAGGTTTTCAACCAGCTCATGACCTGATGCTTCCCTCAGATCTTGTTTGCTGCCAACTAACGTAAGGATAACATATAAGAATTTGTAATAGTAATATCAAGAATAAACCAGACAAAAACCAACACCACCATGAGTTGTCCAACTTCTCAGTCCCCAAGAAAAACTGGAAGGGGGTTAGGAGGGAGGGACGTAAGAATGAAGGTGAGATGAACAACTCACATGGAACGTTATGGTGAGTACATAAGTTCTTTATGTGAAGTTGTTCAATCTTGCCTTCATTCTTACTGATGGGTTAGGGTGCCAAGCACCATCTTTCCCAGGTGGCTCACGGGAGTATATTCCTCAGGACAGTTGAACCAAAGGAGGCCCTGTCTCTGGAGGCCTTATCCACCTTGTAATGAGTGATGAAGGTATGAGGCCTAGACCACGTGGCTGTTGCACAAATGGAATCTATTAGTAGCTTGGCCAAAAAGGCTGAAGATGTGGAGACAGCTATAGTTGAGTAGGCCTTTACTTTTTGATGTAATGGCATGTGAACAGAACTATATGTAAAGGAGATACAATCCGATAGTCATTTTGACAAAGTGGTTTTTACCACTGGAGCTCCTTTTTTTGAATCTGAGAATGAAATGAAGAGCTGTTCTGATTTTCTAAAGTCCTTAGTCCTGTGTAAATAAAATCGAAGTTGCCTGTGGACATCAAGCTTGTGCAGCATATGTTCCATCTTATTAGTATATTTTGAGAAAAAACAGGTAATTCTATAGTCTGGTTGAGATTTGTCTTTGAACAAACCTTAGGTAAAAATGACAGGTTTGTCCTAAGTGAAACTTTGACATTATGAAAAATCAAATCTGGGGGGGGGGGGTTTATGGACAAGGCCTGTAACTCTGAAACCCTCCGAGCAGAAGTAATAGCTACTAGAAAAATGTTTTTTTATGATAAATATTTCAGGTCACAGGATGAGGCTGGTTCAAATGGAGTAGAATGATTCGTGAAAGAACAAAATTTAGATTCCATGGTGTAGCCGGAGATTTAATGGGTGGTCTCAAATGAACAGTACCCTTAAGAAATGCTTTAGAGAGCCTGTGAGACATGATACTAGACCACTGATTGCCCAGATGAAAGTTCGATATTGCTGCCAATTGAACCATAATGGTTGCTGCAGCTGCCCCCCTCATTGAAAAGTTTGGTCAAAAACTCTAAAATGGATGAAGTTAAAGCCAGATACAGGTCAATATTGTTTTGAAACGCCCATATTGAAAACCTTTTCTATTTACTTAGGTATAACTTCCTGGTAGATGCTTTATGAGAGGATGTTAGAATGTGCTGAGCTGCAACTGAGAGATTCTGACACCTTGCTATTCTTGGAATTGGAGCATCCAAGCTGTCAATTTGAGGGCATGAAGAGCAGGATGAAAAGCCCCTGATGAATGAATCAGAAGATCTGGAAATGGGTTCAGGATCCAAGGTTCTTCCAATAGATTAGGCTGAAGAAAGGAGAACCAAATCTGATGAGGCCAGTAAGGGGCTATTAGAACGAAGACCCTTCCCAGAGTCTTTGCCTTCTGTAAAATGTTGGGTATCAGTAGAAAGGGTGGAAAGGGCATAGAGGAGACCCAGGGACTAACTCTGTACAAGTGCATCCCTTGGAGAATCTCACATAGGGGGGATTAGGGCAAAATAGCTGCTGAATTTCGTGTTTGTTGGAGTTGCAAAGAGGTTGCAATAAGGTTGGCCCCATCTGTGGAATATCCTTTCTACCACTTCTTGTTTCAGGGACCACTCATGAGGCAAAATAATTGCTCTGCTCAATTTGTCTGCTATCACATTGAACTTCCCCAGGATGTGAGTTGCTATCAGAAAGCACTGGGTGGAAGCTGCCCACGGCCATACTCTCAGGGCCTCTCAACATAGGGGGTAAGATCTGGTTCCTCCTTGTTTGTTTATGTACCAGACCACTGAAATGTTGTCTGTCTGAATTGCAGTAGTTCCTAGAGGAACGGAGTCTTGAAAGGACTGCAACACTAGAAGTACCGCTCTCATCTCTAGGACATTGATATGCAGGTGAGCCTCATGTTCCTTTCACATGCCTTGGGCTGTTCTTCCCTGATAATGCCCCCCCCCCACCCTATCAGGGAGGCATCCATGGTCACAGTGGCAATGGGAGTGGGTAGAACAAAGGGGCAACCTATTGTTACTTGTTGAGATGTCAGCCACCAGTGAAGGTCATTCTTGCATGAGTTCATTATCACAATTCGATGTGACATTGGAAGTTCTTGAAAGGACCATTGAGTGAACAGAAGCCATTGTAGTATACGCATATGCATTCGACCTAAAGAAATCGTAATGATTGCTGTCCCCATTGTCCCCAATAATTTGAGCACTATTGAAGCCAGGCCTTTTTCTTTTGATAGAAGATCCAGGACCTGTTTTCATAGAACACAAACCCTTTCTGGTGAAGTTTTATGGTCATGGAAATGGTATCTATATCTGCTCATATAAAAACGGTATATTTGGATGGTGAAAAGGCAGATTTTTCTGAATTTATGGTAATCCCCAACTGACTGCAGAGGTTTATGGATGTATCCCTTGCTTGTATGAGTTGATGCCTGGTAGTGGCAGTGAGGAACCAGTTGTCTAGGTACGGAAACACCTGGAATCCTAAATGTCTCAGGTGAGCTGTGACTACTGTCAAGCATTTGGTGAACACTCTAGGGTCTGTTGTGAGACCAAAGGGCAGTGCTTGAAATTGGTAGTGACTGGCCCCCAGCCAAAAGCACAAGTGGTCTCTGGATGGTCTGTCCATTTTTATGTGGTAGTATGCATCCTGAAGATCTATTGAGCACATCCAATTGTCTTTTCCGAGAAAGGGAAGTATCGACTGTAGCTTGACCATCTGGAACTTTGTCTTTTTGACATATTTGTTTAGTCTGCTGAGATACAAAATGGGTCTCCAGTCCCCTTTCACAAATATCATTGTGAAACTCGGAGAGTATCACAATGATATTTGAGTGGTGAATTCTGTCCAAACCCTAGCCCAGATCACTATAGGCAGTATGCACTGTTTTACCTTCATTCAGGCCTATCACACAGAATCAATGGGCTGTAACAATATTACAGATCACCTACAGTGTGACTCAAAACATACACCTACCTGACACAGATGGATACACACTTCAACACACTCTCCACATGGACTATGTTCCTATAGAAGGGTGCACATAAATATGCAGCCATCTGAGTTTGGGGGGAATAGCACATTATGCACATTATTACTGAAATTGGTACACCTTGTTTGCTGTAGCATAGACTAGATCCAGGCCTGTTGAATCTAGCTTTGTTTGTATGCTTGTTGTTTGTTTGCTTGTTATTTCCCTGAAACGCTAATTTCACCTAAAATGCGGCTTTTCAGCGCTTCTGTAGATCCCTAGTGATATCTGCATTGCTTACTGTACTTATTTCCTTGTTTAACTTGAAAGAAAGTTACTGTTTGTCATTTTTGCATTTAAGTTACCTGTAACACATTGCATTTAAGTTACCTGGCACTTGCTCACTAAGTCAGCACTAAAAAATTAAAAGCACTACACCCTCACAAACTCCCAGTACCTTGTTCCCCATTGGCACTTTTTTCAATTATAAAGGAATTCCCAATACTATTCTAGCATGTCCAAAGGTCAGTTGTCAATCTCCTCTCCGGTCCAGCTGGTGAATCTGGGAATCTTGAGGCAATGTTACAACTGCCTCATGTACACAGACAACCCTCTCCTCCTCCCAACAAATTCCAACACATGTGAGAGATGCAACCATATAGCCAAACTGGAGGCTAAGCTCTCTCAACTCAGTACTGGCATAACCAGTCAGGAGGAGAAGGAAACCACATTCACTACAATTCCAGTCTCACATAGACCTACCACGACAGCAAACCAAACACATAAACACACAAAAACATACTCGGAGGCTCTAAATAAAAATCTGCCTAAGCAGCAGAGACCTCCAAAGCAGACACCCAAGCAACCGCTACCCCAAAACAAAAGATGTGCAACACATAGCTCACAAAGCCAGTGTGCCAAACAGTCACAGCCCTTAAGGCTAAACAACACACCTGATACACTTGTAATAGGTGACTCTATCGTCAGGCACACTGACGTCCCGCTCACCAGGCTGAACAAGGAGAAGGTCACGGTGAGCTGCCTGTCGGGCGCTAGGATCCACCACATAACACAAACACTCAGGTCACTCCAAGGCAAGTACAAATATGACTCAGTCATTGTCCGTGCTGGTGTGAATGACCTGAGACGTACCTCCCTGGACTACATGAAAAGAGACATAGAGGAGCTCTCTGAGCATGTAGCCCAGGCCGGTATAACCCTGACCTTGAGTAGCATCTTACCTTCACCAAGAATGATGCCACAATATGAAGACAAGATGATCAATTTCAACAATTGGCTTAAGTATTGGTGTCATTCAAAGGGGATCCAATGCCTATCAGCCTGGGATGACATGCTCGACAAACCACGATTTTCGCTAGGGACGGCTTGCACCTGTCACCCCTGGGCTTTCGGATATTGGCAAAGGCTCTTGCTACCCCCATAGTGCCTTTTTTAGGCAAGGCTCAAAAGACAAACCCACCTCCATAGGTATCACAAGGGATAAGAAACTAAGAGTAATGCTACTCAATGCCAGATGTCTAAACCTCAAGATGCACGCACTCGAAACTCTCCTTAGCATGGAGAACATCGATATCTGTGCAGTAACAGAAACCTGGTTCAAGGCTCCCGAGAGCACCCCAGCACTACCAGGTTATACCTCATACCAGGCTTTTTGGCCCCAAAACTTGGACCGAACCACAAAAGGAGGGGGGAGTATCAATATTCGTCAAAGATACCCACACCTCCAGGTTGGTGGCACAGCACAAAGCATCAGAGACTATCCATGTGCAACTAACAGTGGGTAAAACTGCCTTCCAGTATATAGTCTGCTACAGACCACCCTCCCAAACCCAGGAACCCCACTCAGCCTTCCTGAGAACACTGGAAAATATGAAGGTCTCTCCAAACACCATTATATTGGGTGACTTCAACTACCCAAACATAGACTGGGAGCATTACTCTAGCTCCAACACCCTAGCCCAAAGGTTCCTAGAATTTATAAACTCAAATGCTATGGAACAACTTGTTACCACTCCCACAAGAGGGGAAACATACTGGACCTGATCATCACCAACATGGGGACTATATGCTCCAGACCAGAAGTGTATCCCTCACTGGTAAGATCAGACCATAAACTAATCTCACTGGATATTCACATCCCGACCCCACCCCCTGCCCAGAAAACCACAGTGAAAAACTTCTCTAAAGCAAATTTCACACTCCTCAAAACCGAGGTGGAATCCTTCAAAGCCCCCGGGCCTGTGGAAAATACGACCCTGACCGCAGAATCCTTTATAAATGCATTCTATGAACACCTTCAGGAATGCATGGATCATGCAATCCCAAATAAAACCAAGACCCAATCCTCCAAAGGCAGACATCCTGTCTGGTGGACCCCAGCCATAAACAAACTATAGAATAAAAGGAGGAAGCTACTACATGATAGAGCAAAATCCCAAAAAGGGAAGGCATCTCTGATCAGTATTAGCAAAAAACTATGGGCACTCATAAAATCGTCTAAGGCCAGCTTCGAGAGAAAAATTGCACAGGACACTAAGGATAATCACAAGGCTTTCTTTAGTTATGTTAGGAACCTGGGTGGGAATTCCCAGATATGCTCAGAATTAGTCCAAAATGACAAAAAATACACCAAACCCACAGACATTGCCAACATCCTAGCTGACAGGTTCAGCAAACCCCCACACCAAAAGGGCAAATATCTATCCCAGCAGAGTGCTGCCCCCCTGACATCTCAGATGCTCAGGTAAGAGCTGCCCTCTCCAAAGCAAAAAACACAGCATCAGTGGGACCAGACGGTGTCCCGGGCTGCGTCCTACATGAACTCCAAGAAGATCTAAACCCAAACATAAAACTACTTTTCAATCTCAGCCTTACTACAGGATATGTACCCAAAGAGTGGCGTACAGCAACAGTGGTCCCTCTCCACAAAGGTGGCGCCTCAACGGATCCTGGAAACTATCGCCCCATAAGCCTGACTAGCTTGGTCTGCAAAGCTATGGAAAGGATCATCATGGACCTCATAAATAAAGATATTGGGGACCTACAGACACTGGATCCTACCCAGTTCAGCTTTGTTAAGGGTAGATCCTGCCTCTTAAACCTTGTCGATTTCTTTGAAACAGTCACCAAGGCCATTGACGAGGGGAAGGTGGTCCACACAGCCTACCTGGACCTCGCAAAAGCCTTCGATACAATACCCCACACGGGCATTATAGATAAGCTCACCAGCTTAAATAAAAACCCCTATGTCACTAGATGGGTTGCAAACTGGCTCAAGGACAGAACCCACATGGTTAGAATTGCTGGAGCCATGTCAGACTCCAAACCAGTTACAAGTGGCATCCCACAAGGCTCAGTCCTGGGACCTCTCTTGTTCGGTATATATTTCTTGGAGGTACAGGCCAACACGGAAGGACTGTGGCTGACCAAGTTCGCAGATGACTGCAAACTGGGCACCATAATTGACTCTCCAGCTGACACAAGCATCCTCCAAAAGGGCCTCATAGAAACAGACAACTGGTGCCAGAGCCATGGCCTCAAGCTAAACGCCAAAAGTGTATAGTCATCCCTTTGGCAAAACAAAGTGCCCACAAATTACCACATAGGTGGTAATCCATTAAGTACAGAAGAAGTAATTAGGGACCTGGGGACCCAAGTTGATAGCAATCTCTCATTTGACAACCACGTGGCCAAAGTGGTTAGAAAAACATTTTATATAGCCCACCTAATCATGAAGGGATTCACATCTAGATCAGGGGAGGTCATTGTGCCTCTTTACTCATCCCTCATCAGGCCCATAATTGAGTACAATGCCCCTTTTAGGATGTACCTTACCAGACACCTGCAGCAACTGGAAAGACCCCAAAAGTACCTCACCAAGAGGATCAAAGGGCTCAAACAGATGCCATATGCTGCCCGGTTAAAGAAACTCCAGCTCTATTCAGTGGCATACCACCTACTCAGAGGTGATCTGTGCCTGACGTATAAAGCCATGTCCAACCAAGAATTAATGGACATGCTGCACCTCAGAAAATCCAAATCCCATCGAGCTACGCGCTCAAGAGACTTGAACCTCAGCACTGAAATAAATAGGACATGCTGGAGAGACAGATTCATAACCCAGAGGCTCCCTTCATTGACTCTCTTCAAGAGGAATCTTGATGAGTGGATGGGAGATCGAAGGTTTACCCTGGGTATCACTCCTGTGTCACTGTTAGACAGAGGCACAGTATACTAACCTCGAAAAAGGGCATAGCAAAATTAATTTAAAATGGGTGGTGAAAGCCAAACACACTCTGGCTAGGCTTATAAATGAAATTACCAAAAACGGACCAGCACAATGGTGATGCAGCTAAAATAAATTTATTGTAAGTATCGATGCCACTTATAATAAATAATGGCTAATAGACCGGTTTCGGCTATAAAAAGCCTTCTTCAGTGCTGAAACAAAAATTAATCAGTAATTAGGTAGCTCCAACATCCTGGTCTTATATAAGGAGACATTTAAAGGTATATTACAAAAAACATGTTAAGTTGTATAAACCAAATCACTGTCAAAACTGATGAAAAATATTAGTGAAGACATAGTGCCAAAATAATAACATGTAGTAGTACATTGCATGAACAAGCAGGCTAACATATTATTCCATTTCATTTAATCCAGGTTTGAACAAAGCCCCTAACCTGGTTATCCACATTGTTTCCATGTTATTAAGTTTATTATGCCAACCTGCTTTAAAATTTCTATGCATTTGAATTCTGTCAATAATAATAAATTTAAAGAGAGCAGTTGGATGATGAATAGTGTGTTTGTAAAGAGCATTAGACAGATGGTGGTTTCTGATGGCACTGAGGTGCTCACTAATTCTCAGTTTAAATGGTCTAGACGTCTGACCAACATAGAATGAGAAACAGGTACATGTAGCTAAATAAATGACCCAGTCCAAACTACAGTTACCAAAAATGTTGATCTTATATACTTGAGATGTATTTGCTAGAAAATTCCTTTGTTTTGAGAATGTGTTCACAGGCACTACAGTGCCCGCAAGGAAAACACCCCACCAATGGGTCACCAAATAGAGTAGTTTGAACTGATGTCACTGGTGTATATTTCTTATAATGTGTTAAGCGAGAGTGTATGGTCCTACCCCTACGGTATGAAAAGGCACATTTGCCTGGTAAGATATCATTCAAAAACTCATGAGACTTGAGTATGTCCCAATGTCTGTTAATGATTTCCCTAAATCTGAATGTGTTGTTCCCAAAAGTGGTAACAAACCTAATTGGCTGCCTAAAATTAGATGTTTCATCATGCTTCAAACTTTGGTACTGTAATAAAGTAGGACGTGTCATCTGCCTAGTCTGGTGAATAGTATGAGAGATATAATTCCTAGAATATCCACGGTTAATAAACCTTTGTGACAGGTCTTGTGCACAAGCTTGATATTGTTCTTCTGATGAGCATATGCATTTTATACGCAGAAATTGGGATTTCGGAATGTTTTGAATGATGTGGTGGGGGTGAGAACTAGATGCATGTAACAGTGTATTGTACTGAGGAAACTTCCTATGTACACTCGTGGCTAATGTGTGATCCTCCTGTCTAGAGACAACAACATCCAAGAAAACAATCTCTTCATATTCAATATTTAAAGTGAATTGTATATCCCAAGGATTGTTGTTGAGATACCTAACAAAATCAAACACATGGTCCTTATCCCCACGCCACACCATCCAACAATCATCTAGATACCTGCTCCAGATATCAAGGTCATTTATATGCAAATTATGATCTATATCATAAATAAATGATTGCTCAAAAAATCCCACTCAACTAGCCTGTAGTGATCATAATGTCACATACAGATATAGCATTCTCCTTCCTAACACCTCCAGCAGATGTTAGTGTCAGGACAGTGTGCGTGATTACCCTCATGGATTGCTGACATGTCATAATAGTTGTACAAGTGTGTTCATGCAGAACCATCTATGATCACTCAGAATCACATATGTTGTGTCAGAGACATGGGATTACTAGTGGTATTATTCTGATATTGTCCATGACTGTGCATGCTTCTTTTACTGTTGTCCATGAGTCTGTAACTGTGTCCCACTTGTTGGAGACCTCTGCTGGCATTACAGTCATATTCAGGCAAATTAATTTGCACAGTTACACAATATGCACCCAACCATGATTGTATGCAACATCCCTGATAGATGTCCTCTCCACTGTTCATGTCAAGATGCTTATATCACAGACATATTCTCCTTTGTTATGTCACCTTGTCTTGACAGTCACATAATATACATTTTCACTGTACAGTCCATACTGTACCATGTCAATATGTGATTAGTGTTCCTGCTACCACTGTCTTCCACTTACATGCCCTCATCTGCTGTACATTATGATGTTTCACCTGTCCTCTTTCCCTGTGTTCATTCCTACAATTCATCTTTGTATCCCTATTCAATACACACACTTCCCTGACTGTTTATTTTAAATGGCAGTCCATGTACCCTTACAGATCATTTACACAACTTTTACAGAATGCCTGGAATGAGATTCCACAATGCTCTGCACTGTATATACTGTCCTGTATTGTGTTTGGACCGCATACATTACTATATGAGAAACCCTGGTGATTATTGTGGCATTCCCCACAATCCCGCTAACCTAGTTTGCTTTAAGGTAAAAAAGTTTGCTATCAATGTTGCTATACACAGTTTCCTGGCCAGCAACACTGTTGTTAGCCATGAAACCACGCTTGTTTATGTTGGAACGTGGTGCATGGCATGAATATGCAATCATCACTTCTGCTCACCGCACAAAAATGTAAACTCTATGTAGGCTTCATGCAAAGTCTACACAGAGCTTATTGAATCCCAGGGCATGTGATTAATGCTTAGGAGTTCAAATAAATGGGATGAGGGAATGAACTAGGCAGGGTAGAAAATGTTGATATTGTACTTAAGAGGTGGAGGTGTTAAGCAGGTTCATAGATATAGACATACATATATATATATATATATATATATATATATATATATATATATATATATATATGGTTATAATAAGGCTTATATTAGAAATATAGAGCTGGGGATGAGCATTGTCACAACATAAGGAATATTACTGGGAGATGCTATCAAAACTCTTCCGGCATAGGTGAGGACTGGTTGTGGTGTACAGGATTCTGAAAGAAGATAAATGATCTGATGACATGGCAAGCTGGACATAACAGTGGCATTTATCTGGGAGATGTACAATGCCTGAAGGAGGTGGGAGAATTACCTGGAGAAAACCCAAGGGGAGAACATGCACAGACTCCAGAGGCAAAAACTACTCCCTGACTTTGTAGCTGGTAAACAAAACCTTACCCATTGACTCACTATGCCACCCTGCAATGGTGTATCTGCCAGTAAATCAAATCGGTTTGTCAGGTTCCATTATGCTACAGTGACAAAAGGTACTTTGTTCAAAACAGCTCTTTCCATCAAACATTGCCATATACAACAAATATAGTTAGGAAATACAGTGGTTGTAAAGTCAATTATATATAATATTAAAAGGTGTGTGTGTGTGTGTGTGTGTGTGTGTGTGTGTGTGTGTGTGTGTGTGCGTGTGTGTGCGTGTGTGCGTGTGTGCGTGTGTGCGTGTGTGTGTGTGTGTGTGTGTGTGTGTGTGTAAGGGGCACATCCTTCTACACAGACTGGTGTGACAGCACTCTATCTCCAATTAAGAATTAAAATTGTACTTATTTTCTTCTAGTGTCTGCCCTTTTTTCATGAAATAATAACCACATGTATTTGTCTTTGGTGAAATACACTTGACTTAATTGCACTTTCATAACAATATTAATTACCAATTACTGATGTTTCCCAATTCCTTATGTGCCATGAATGTCTGTGTTTCTGTGGAAGAAAAGATATAAACCTGAGAAACTACTCTTTACTAGATGTGCTCAGAAGTGCTGGAGTGACTTTTTGAAAGGGCTCCTTTTTAGGATGATACTGTTTGACGGAGGTGTTGATACAAATGCCACTTGGAGCAAAAGCTTTTCTATCACACAGTGTCCACCACACACATAGACTATCTTACGGAAGCACAAAAAGCAATCTTTTCAAACCTCAAAGACCTCCTAAGCCTACAAATGGCAACACCTATCCACAGCAATCTCTAATGCACACACCAAAAGCAACACCAAACACCACACATATACCTACAACTAATGGGCCCCCAAAAACAAAGCCTGTAAGGCAAACAAACACTTTACCTGGGTCTCTCATCATAGGGGACTCCATTGCATGACGCACAGATGCCCCACTCACCAGACTTAACAAGGAGAAGATAACAGTTGATTAAGTGGAACTGGGTTTCATCAGGTTATGCTCACACTCAGGTCAATGCACTACAGGTACTAGTAAGCTCCTACCACATTCTATGTTGATATAAACAACCTGAGATGTACCTCACTGGACTATATGACGAGAGATATTATGGATCTCTCTGAATATGTGTCTCAGATAGGTCTGTGCCTTGTACTTCACCAAGGATGAGGCCACAGTAGGAACAAAAAATGATTAACTTTAACAATTGGCTTAGTTTCTGGTGTCATTCCAGGGGGTTCAATATTTGTCAGCATGGGAGGGTATGGTTAACAGACCATGTTGTTTTGCCAAGGATGGTCTGCACCTATCCCCCTTTATTCACCACCCTTAGAGCCTTTTTTAGACAATGAAAAATTGAACTACCAAATTAACAAATCAAACTCAAAGGAACTTAAAGGTATTACTGGGAGCCTTATAAAGAAAGTCCACACCCTACAACCTCTCCTCACTCTGGAGAATATAGACATCTGCGTAGTTACAGAGACATGGTTTAAAGCCACAGAAAGTACTCCAACAGTGCAAGACTTCAGTGCCTTTCACACATTTAGACCATCTGCCACACAGACAGGGACTAAAGGTGGACATGTCTTGATCGGGTCTATATTATCTCATCGACCGCTTAGCTTGTCTAACACCTAAATGTCGACAGCTAAGGGTCGAAACCTTAGAATCTCGAATGGGCAGGTAAGCAAATTCTTTCATCAGGAAAGACTTTGCTTGGCCATGCCAAACAAACAGAAACTTCCAAGCCATAAAAATGTGGGGAGATTTGCCCCCCATACCCCCCGATGAGGGGGGCTGTGCCCCCCACCCCCTAACTAAATATACCAACTCCGAATTCGCTCTACATTGGGGAAAAGTCAAATTCCCGGTAATGGCCAAGTGAAATCTTTCCTGATGAAAGAATTCGCTTACTTGGCCGTTCAAGATTCTAAGTTTTCGACCCTTAGCTGTCGACATTTAGGCGTTCGACAAACTAAGCGGTCGATGACATAATATAGACACTCTTGATCTACGTCAGCAACAAGTATGCCTTTAGGTTAGTTAAAGTTATGGATCAGATGAGAAGGCAAGAAATGTGTAAAAAGCATAAATATAGTTGCAAGTATAGAGGACCTCTGGAAGAACCTCATGTTGTTCAGGAACGAAGACAGGAATGGTTAAGGAGAGGTGAATTCATACCAAGAGATGAAAGGTTAATGTTGGCAGCCCAAGATAGTGAGCTGCATACACGTTAGTTTATAAAGTTCATTGAACATGTGGGAGTAACAGAGAAACTGAATTGGAAACAGTTGCACACCTCATTGCTGGTTGCGACATACTAATGGCAGAAGGACTGTATACTGAAAGGCATAATAATGTGGCGAGACTGCTGCATTGGGGATTGTGAAAACATTATGGTTTTGAAGTGACTGAAAAACACTGAAAACATGAGCCACAAAGCATCATAGAAAATGAAGAGGACTACATCACATGGGATCATCCATTACCAACAATTCAAAAGATAGATGCTAGAAAACTGGATATAGTGATCCAAGAAATAAAGATAAAAGCAGCATTAATCATTGAAATTGCCACACACAATGACTACAGTGTCCTGCGTACAGAGACACAAAGTTATAAAATATCAGGATCTGCAAGCAGAAATGAGAGCAGTGTGGAGGAAGGATACCCAGGTAGTTCCAATAATAGTAGGAGCAGCAGGTCTTATAAAAAAGAGTCGACAATCATATTTAGATATGCTACTAATACACGTGATGCCATACGAATTACAGAAGGAGTCATTACTGGGCACATTGTGGGTACTCCGAAGAGCACTTTTGGCTGACATCAAAGATTGAAACAATACTAATTTCATGAACTTTAATCGTACTTGGACTTAGGAATGGTGTTCATTCCCATCATGGTATTAGAAACCCAAAAGATTTGGAGAAATTAAAAAAAAAATTAGTTAAACAGGATGATGCCCTGGAGTTCATCCACATGCAAATCGCCATAAATATAGTCCCTTACCATATCCTAGCAAGCTATAGGTCACCAATCTCCACCCCAAGAATTCCATAACTTGTACAACTTATTCATGGGAGACTCCAATTACCCCTGTATAGACCAGGAAACATACATACACTGCCTCCAACTTGCAGGCACAACATTTTCTGGACTTTATTAACACAATACCTTTGACTAGAGAGTGCACACTCCAGCCAGTGGTTCAAACAAACTGGACCTAGCATTCACCAATATGGGAGAGTGTTGCACTCCTCCCCAATATACACACATGCCATCGTAACTCTCAACTGTCCAGATTTTAGCAGAATGTCCAGATTTTTGACTCATATTTTTGGTCTGTTCCTCATAAAATCTGTGGGTTTCTGGATTTTTGTATCAAATCATCGAGGATTGAATTTACTAAATAATGAAGGCATTTGAGTTTCAGAGACTTCATATCCTTCAGAAAATACATGCTAACACAAATCCTGCTTACTCTAAGTTTATAAGAACAATATTTAAAATGTGTCCCTATTTTTGGGTCTTTGTTCCCCCATTATTTTTGGCTTTGTCTAGATTTTTTGTGCTAAGAGGCTGAGAGGTATGCATGTCACATCCTCACTGTTGAAATCAGATCACAAAGCTGTTTCCTTCAAAATAAAAGTCAACATGGAAAACCAAGCAATGCCTGCAACAGTTAGGAACTATTCTAAAGCAACTACATCCTATTAAGTGACAGTTTGTCAAAAATTCAGTGCACCTCCGAACCTGGAGTTCACAGCAACCTATGTGGAATTGTTCACTGAAACCCTGTATAACCATGTAAATGGCTGTATAGAGCTTACTGTACCTACTGGAAGTCACCCCAAAACAACCCTCAAAAACAAACTACACTTGTGAAATGGTAACATTATTAAAAGGAAAAAAGTCATGGCCATAATCAGAAAGAGCAACTCCCAAGAGCTCACGAATTAAACTAAACAGGAAACTAAGACAGCTAATTAAATATAACAAGGCCAGTTATGAGGTCAAGATAGTCTGTCAGGCCAAAGATAACCACAAGGCCTTCTCCAGCTATGTCTGAAACCAGGTAACACACAAAAGTGTGCTGAACTGGTGATAAATGGTAGCACCTTTACCTAGCAGAGTTACAGAGTGACATAGCAAATCTGCTGGCTGACAAATTCAGCTCCCACTCTCCCCCTGCTTCACCCCCATGAAATCCCCCAAACTGTTAGCAAAGAACAGATCATGGTGCTACTTGCTAAGGCCAAAAACACAGCCCCAATGGACCCAGACAATATCCCAGGTTGCCTCTTAATAGCTGGAAATAGGATCTATCGGAACCTCTTGAGTCACTTTCAACTACAGCCTCAAAACAGGCTATTTACCATGTGAATGGAGGACTGCAACAGTTAGCCCTCTTCTCAAGGGTGGACAATCATCTGACCCTGGAAACTAAACACCCATTAGTCTGACCAGTCTAATATGCAAAGTCATGGAATGAATTCTCATGGAAATGATCAACAAAGCCAATGGCAGCCTGCAGACATTGGATCCATCCCAGTTTGGTTTTGTCACAGAAAATCGTGTGTACTTAACCTGGTAGTCTACTTTGAAAGGGTCTCCAAGGCAATGGATGAGGGGAAAACAGTGCACACTGACTACCTAGACCTGACTAACATATCCGATACAAAACCAAATAAAATAAAATAGAAAATTTACCCTTGGACTTGCTCACATGTCCCTGATAGACAGAGGCTGACAGTAAACATTCCTTAACTAACATACTGCCCACCCCCACTAAATATTTTGCAACCTCCTAACTAACTTACCCCTCAAATAGATGCCCATATTACAAGGAGACACATATGGGTTGGGCTGTGCAACTAGACATATAAAGGGCCTGATGGTTGTTAGCCTAGTATATACCTGTAAAGCTACAGAAACATCTTCTCTGAAACATTAGTAGATTAGTCAGATTTCCTGAAACATTGGTATTTGGTAAGACTTCATATACTATTGCCATGTTACTGACGTGACAATGTAAAATTTGGGCAGACAGACAAACACCACTGGTTGAGTAATCTGCTTGGATTACTGATTATGTATTTCTTATTTGTATTTTCAAATGAAGCAGAGATGAGACAGATTTTGATTAACGTCACAGATGAAAGTGGTTGCTAATGTGGACTCCATGTTGATGACATGATTTAATGCATACAGAATGTTGAGTGTCTTTTAGTACATCAACAGTGAGATTGCTACATTTTAGGACTATAAATGCATCAACAAATACTGGGGAAAAAAGGACTAACAAAAAGTGATGTACCTGTGGGAAAACACTCTTCAGCAAGATCTTATGAGTAGTGAGGTATGACCCACCCTCTTGCAGGCATCTCTGTCCACTGAATTCAGATTTCTTACCACAGGACAGAATTGCCAAAACTTAGAGATTACTTCTCCAAACCAGGGTGACCCATTAATTCATCTTGTAACCATGGACCAAGACTATACTAAAGGATCAGTCAGATCAGAGTGGACTTTGGGAGACTGGGCATAGAGAATTTGAGATGCATACCTCAAATACTCCATACCAAATGTGTTATGGTCTCCTCTGCAGTTGGATCTTTCCCACTAAGCATCATCAGTGAACCTCACAGAAGAATTCCTCAAGAGACTGGCAACAACACCAGAGCAGAAGACAGCAGCTTCTTTTGGAGGATTTAATAATTCTGAGGAAAGACATATCAAAACTAGGAATACGAGAAGAAAAGGATGTGAGGTGTATGTCAAATTCCATGTTGGAAATGGAAAAAAGAGTAAATATTATGAGGGTAAAACTAATAGAACTGGGGGAGGGGAGAGGGGGACGAGGATGTACACATATGCTAGGTGCCGTGTTAGAAATGGACCTGGAGCTAATCCTCAGGATCATCACAGCTGTTGCTCAGGGTAAGAAGTATAAAGTCATTGTCCATGAAGGGATCATTTAGCTGGCTGTTGGCAGGATAAGAGCAGTTGAGGAGGAAGCTGAATAAGTTGGGAGACTGACTACCCCCCCCCCCCAACTACAGCATTTGCATAAGTGCTACCTATCTGTGGGATTCAACAGATGAATGAACAACTGCTACAGGGCTGAGGCATTTGACTTCACTGGGACCTGGGGATATAAGACTGCATCGGTGTTATAAGACATGTGTCTTCCTGATGCGACAGCTAGCAGCTTAGGTGACAGGTTTAGGGATACACCCAAAGAGAGTTACAGCAAATTCTAATTTCTCCTTAAAATGCAATGATTGTGCAGTGGAGTAAAGAAGTGGAATGAATCACAGAAACAAATGGGATGAGCAGAATAAAAGTCAAAAGCTGCATATACTTGTATACAGCAAAAGGGACACATATCACTAGAAGAGAGGAAGGTGATGCATGCCTCTGAGCCCCTCACACCTCTCTGTGTTGGAGGGAAGCCTTCTAGCTTATCAGTGGGAGTGGTAAGCACTAGGTAGCCTATCTACCACAAGAGTGGTTTTTGGCCCAGAAATTGTAGCTTCTTGGCCATTTGGGCAATTTTTCCCTCTCTTTCAACTTTCTGGTTTAAAATCCCATGTTTGCACTTGTTTCCCACCTTTCCTGTAACTAGTCTAATCCACATACAGATTTGCTGTATCCAGGACTATTTGCAAGCTTCTGAGCCCCCCAAGCCTTTCTGTGTTGGAGGGAAGCCTTCTAGCTTATCAGTGGGAGTGGTAAGCACTAGGTAGCCTATCTACCACAAGAGGAGTGGGTTCTGGCCCAGAAATTGTAGTTTTTTGGCCGTTTGGGCAGTTTTTTCCATCTCTTTCAACTTTCTGGTTTAAAAGCTCACATTTTCCCTTGTTTCCCACCTTTCCTGTAACTAGTCTAGTCCAGATACAGAATTGCTGTATCCAGGACTGTTTGTAAGCTTCTGAGCCCCCCCCAAGCCTTTCTATGTCAGAGAGAAGACTTCTAGCTTATCAGTGGGAGTGGTAAGCACTAGGTAGCCTATCTACCACAAGAGGAGTGGTTCCTGGCCCAGAAATTGTAGTTTATTGGCCGTTTGGGCAGTTTTTTCCATCTCTTTCAACTTTCTGGTTTAAAAGCTCTCATTTACCCTTGTTTCCCACCTTTCCTGTAACTAGTCTAGTCCAGATATAGATTTGCTGTATCCAAGCTACTGAGCGGTGCCAAAGTCTGCAAATTTTGCCCTTAGATCTGCTAGTTCTCTCCTCAACTGCACTTTTACCAGCTTATTAGTCTAGCACTTTACCAGATTTCTTGTAGCAATTATTGTAGCACACAAAAGTGCTACCAGCACTAAACGTTCTACAAGGAAACAGCTCCAATACTTATTATTAATGTCCATCCCTCCAGGAATGTCTAAAGGACAGTTCTCTGTGCTTTCTCCTATTAAACTGGTGAACATGGGCATCCTGAGGCAATGTAGCAACTGCCTCATGTACACCGACAAGCCTCTCCTCTTGCCTCCCAACACTCCGGTGTGCGAGAGATGCACTTACATATCAAAATTGGAAGCCACTCACTCTCCAGCCAAGACCAGAATAGCTGGTCAAGAGGAGAAGGTCAGCACTTGCACCACACTACATAGAACACATAGCCCTCCAGAACACACACCAGCACTGCCGTCACATAAAAACACAAACCACACACCCACTGCTGTAACAGAGACCTGGTTCAAGGCAGCAGAAAGCATTTCTGCACTACCAGGCTATAACTCATTCCAAACCTTACCTTTCAGCCTCAGAACTTGGACCAAAGCTCCAAAGGTGGTGGTGTTTCCATATTCATAAAGGATGCGCACACCTCCAGACAGGTAGCCCAACATAACACATCAGAGATACTTCAGGTGCAGCTAACTTTGGGTAAGACAGCGAATCAGGTCATAGCCTGCTATAGGTCCCCAACCATGTCTCAAGACTCACACTCCATGTTTCTATGCACCCTGGAGAATATTAGATTCCAAGCTAATATTCTCATACTGGACAACTTCAACTACCCCTCCATTAACTGGGAAAACTACTCATGTACCAGCTCGTTCTTACCTCCACTAGAGGTAGCAACATCCTTGATCTGGTCATTACTAACATGGGCAGCCATTGCTATACAACAGTAGTCAACTCCTCCCTGGTTAGATCTGACCACAAACTAATCACCTTGGAAATTCACATGCCTCCTACCCCCCCCCCCCCCAAAGGTAACCACCATGAAAAATTTTTCCAAAGCTAACTTTGGGCTCCTAAAAACAGAGGTGGCTAACTTCACGGCACCCATGCAAATGGAGAATAGTTGCATGACAACTGAATCATATACCAATGCACTGTATGGACATGTACACAAATGCATGGATCTCGCCATACCCAATAGAACCAAGACACTCTCCTCAAAAAAAGGAAAACAATCTGGTTGTCCCCTGCCATAAACAAACTCTACAACAAAAGGAGGAAACTGATGTAGAATAAGTCCCAAGACGGGAAAAACTCCCTTATCAGCCTCAACAAAAAGTTGAGATAGCTAGCTATGAAAACAGAATTGCAGCAAATAGTAAAGACAACCACAAGGCCTTCTATAGTCATGTGAAGAATTTCCATGACAATACCCAGATTTGAACTGAGTTACTGCACAATGGTACCTCCTATACTGAGCCAACAGATATTGCCAATATACTAGATGACAGATTCAGTGCCAACTTTATCCCTCCCCCTCAAAGGACCAATAACAATACCATTCCATTGCCCGGCACCCAGTATTACTGCTGCACAGGTTAAAACATCACTATCCAAGGCCAAGAATACAGCTTCTATGGGACTTGACAATATCCCTGGCTGTGTTCTACAGGAACTACAGAGTGAACTGGCACCTCACCTATGTGCCCTGTTCAATCACAGCCTCACTTCAGGCTTTGTCCCTACTGAATGGCGCATTGCTACAGTCATCCCTCTCCACAAAGGAGGAGTGACTACAGACCCTGGGAACTGTCGTCCCATTAGCCTGATGAGTCTGATATGCAAAGCTATGGAACGCATCATTATGGACCTAATAAACAAGGATATAGGGAATCTACAAACTCTGGATCCCACACAGTTTGGTTTTTGTGAAGGGTAGATCATGCCGGCTCAACTTGGTCGACTTCTTTAAGTCAGTCACCAGAGCTGTGGATGAAGGCAAGGTGGTTCATGCAGCCTACCTTGATCTGGCCAAGGCCTTTGATACCATTCCCCACTCAGGAATCATAGAAAAACTCACTAAGCTAGGCATCAACCCCTACATCACTCGGTAGGTTGCAAATTGTCTCACAGATAGAACCCACAGTGTGAAAGTAGCTGACTCCAAGTCAGACTGCCAACAAATCATGAGTGGAGTTCCACAGGGTTCGGTCCTGGGTCCTCTCCTGTTAGGTATCTACTTCTCTGACGTCCACGCCAACATGAACAGACTTTGGCTGACAAAGTTTGCAGACCATTGCAAGTTGGGTGCTATTATTAACTCCCAAAGTGATGTTGACATCCTACAGACAGGCCTCACTGAGACCAAAGACTGGTGTCAGACCCATGGCCTTAAGCTTACTGCCAAAAAATGTGTCATCATCCCCTTTGGGAAAAACCCAGTTCACATGAATTACCACATTGATGGTAGTCCACTGAACACAGAAGGCATTATAAGAGATCTGGGAACACAGGTTGACAGCAACCTCTCTTTTGACCACCACATTGCCACTGTGGTCAGAAAGTCCTTCTATGTGGCACATCTCATTACTAAGGGTTTTGCATCCAGGAAGAAAGAGGTCATTGTCTCCCTCTACTCTTCCCTCATTAGGCTAATCATCAAATACAATGCCCCATTTGGCATGTACCTCACTAGACACCTGCAATAACTGGAGAGGCCACAAAAGTACCTCACAAAGAGGATCCTAGGCCTTAAACACTTGTCCTATATGGACAGACTCAAAAAACTCCGACTATTCTCTGTCTTGTATCGCCTAGTTAGAGGCAATCTCTGCTTGACTTACAAAGCCATGTCTGACCCAGCTCTGTTAGAAATGCTACAGCTATAGAAATCCCAGTCCCTCCACACCACATGCTCCAGAGACCTCAACCTTATTACCACAGTCAACAGAACATGCTAGAGATAGGTTCATAACCCAGAGACTGCCCATGCTATGGAATAGACTTCTCATACATGTCAAAAAGAGCACCTCACTGGTCCTCTTCAAGAGAAATCTTGATGAGTGGATGGGAAATAGAAAGTTCACCCCGGGGATCACTGCAGTGGCTCTACTTGACAGAGGTACTGGGAACTAAGGTAGGGTGGCATGATGCCAGAGTAATCCTATGGGCTAGGCTTGTAAAGGCCCCAGGGCCATTAGCCTAGTACACACCTATGAACCTATCTCAGCATCCATGGAATGAATAAAATGCTACCTGACTCAGTGGCTCTGATGAAAGAAAACTGTCTCAATAATGTGGCATTAAGTGAAATATAATTTACAAATAATCACACTGTCTAGCAGTTTATAGGAGGGGGAGGTAGATGAAATAGGAAGATAAGGTGTTCTTTGTAGAAGTGAAAGTTTTGCCACAACAGAATCTATGAGATAATATGGTGGAAAAGACAATCTCTGACCACACTAGCAAATGAAACTGGCAGGACATTTCATGAAAGAGTTAGAGACAAAACTCTTATTTAGAGGAACTAAAATGTCAAAAAGATGATGGACTGCTTCCTTAAAACAGCAGAGAAAGGGGAGGTACAACTGATGGGGGATATTAATGTGTAAAATGCCCTGGATACAGCAGTCGTTACATTCTTGTTGCTCCACAAGGAGTGCGCTTCAACAGCTTGTATAACAATGTATTCATGATAGGACAGCCTTGAACCTGGTTTTAAATGTGGAAATGGAAAGGTTCTCAGACCTGGAAGGATACAGCTGTTGGAGAACAAATGAACACCCAGCAGTATGGTTTTCTGTCAACTTAATATAGATTAGAATCATTCAAAACTGACAACTTTGGGCTTCAGGATGGAAGACTTTGTCAAAATGGGACCGAGCGTGACAAAACATTTAACATGAAAGGAAAAAGGGAGTATGAACATTACATATCCATCAAGTCCGCCATCACAGAGAGCGAGAGAGAGAGAGAGAGAAAGAGGAAGATAGGAAAATGTATCCATTAAAATAGCTAGGTAAGTAAAAAAAGCAACTGTTGATGAAGATATCTAGCGCTCTGATGACTGAATCAATTTTAAGAGGGTGTTTTGATGGAATCATGTCAAGTTACCAAAATTAGTTTCAGCGACAGTAAAAAGACCAAACACTTCTTGCTGAAACTGCCTTAAGAAAAACAAAACAACATTTTTTTTTGCATGGGGGCACTAGCCCTACTGCAACCCCACCACCACCCAAGAATTTATATATATATATATATATATATATATATATATATATATATATATATATATATATATATAGTAACTCCATGGTCACACAACAGTGGAAAAAGGGCAAAATTCCAATGTTAGAGAAGTCAGTTTTGAAGAACAGCACTCAACATTTTACCTTTGCCAAAAGTAAAGAACAGTTGTGTAAGAAATTACTATAACGTTAGATGTCCTTCTCTTCCATGTTGCAGTATTCATAACTGTGGGGAGGTTTCTGCCTGCAACACTGGACATCCAACCAGTATACCAAAGTCTTAGGAGCAGGGGTACTTGTGATGTTTAATGTCAGAGCCATAAACCAACGTTGGCTATAAAGGTGACGTCTGCATGTACCCACTTCAGAATGGACTGCCGCATACAGTAGTAACCAAGGAAGCAATGAAGAGGAAAGAGGAAGCTTTTCAGACCCACATGTAAGACCAGGCCAAGAGCTGCATCATGGAGGCATATGCCTGATGCTGAGGTTCTGTAGATGGAGAGAAATCTGTCCCCTCAGGTGAATAAACTGAATACTGCGACATGGAAGAGAAGGACATCTAAGATTATGGTAAGTCCTTACACAACTAATCTGTGTCCTTCTATTCTCATGTTGCAGTATTCATAACTGTAAGGAGAGTACGAAAGCTTTAGGTATGAACCTGGGAGGAAGGATGAGGTCCCTGGTCTATAAGGCCATGTAGAATGGATCTAGTGAACCCACTTCTGGCCCTAGAAGCCAAATCTAGTTTGTAATGCCTGGTAAAGGTATGGACTGATGACCAGATAGCAGCTTCTAGGATAGAGGCATAGTCTACCCCCCTGAAGAAAGCAGCTGAGGAGGCAGCTGCCCTAATGGAATGAGCCCTCACACTTTCAGATAGGGCTTTACCATCAAAGGAGTAGCATACAGAGATAGCCTTAGATATCCATGAAGAGATAGTTTGTTTAGAGACTGCCTTCCCCAAGGCCCTTGGTTGAAAGGAGACAAGCAGCTGGTCAGACAATGTAATGGGTTTAGTCTTGTCAAGATAATACCTGAGTTGGCTGTGGACATCTAGGGAATGCAGAGTTCTTTCAGATGAATTTAGAGGTTGAGGGAAGAAGACAGAAAGGTTAATGGTCTGATTCAAGGATAGCTCATTATCCCCCTTAGGCAAGATGGAAGGGTTAGTCCTGAGGGAAACCCTGTCTTTATGAAAGATGCAGTAAGGAGGGATGGCCATCAGGGCTTGAATTTCTGATACCCTCCTGGCAAATGTGAGGGCCACCAGCAGTAGTATTTTCCAGGTACATAGCTTCAGTGAAGCATAGTGGGCTGGCACAAATGGAGGTAAAGCGAGGTTTTCCAGAACACAATGTAGGTCCCATGTAGAAGGGATTGGCTTACGAGGGGGTCTGATATGGAGGACCCCTTTCAAAAAAGCTTAACCTCTATTCTGGATGCCAGAAGAGGTACCAAAGGAGGACAAGCTGAAATTGCAGACAAGTGGACTTTAACAGAAGAGTATGTTAGTCCTGAGTGTAAAAGCTCACACAAGTAAGAAAGGACCATGGCTACAGGAATGAGTAAAGGGTCCTGTTTTTTTCTTATGACACCACCTGGAGAATCTTTTCTATTTTGCAACATAATTTCTCCTGGTACTGGGTTTCCTGGCCTCCTGCAGGATATTGAGTATGTCCTATGAGTATAGTTGCCCGAAGGGGATCAGAACCCTATCACCCATAAAGTGAGCCTGAGATTGCTCACCTGCGGGTGTATTAGGGACATCCTGTCTCATGTGTGTAGGTCTAGATGGTGGGTAACCTGTGGTGATTGCCCTTGGATAAAAGGTGAAGAAGGGGAAACCAATGCTGTCTTGGCCAGAAGGGAGTCACTAGCAGGATTTTTGGTTTGTCCCTCTGAATCTTCAGGAGTACCATCTGAATCAGTGTGAAGGGGGATGGCATAAATGTACATCCCCGCCCAAGAAAAAGAGAAGGCGTCAACTTTCCAGGCCTGGAGATGTGGACCCTCACACAAAACAGAGGCCTCTGCCTGTTCTGGGAGGAGGCAAGCAGGTCTTCCTGAGGAATACCCCACTTGTGTATAAGATCTAGGAACATCTCTCTGTGAAGCATCCATTCATGAGAGGGTGCAGAAGTTCTGCTGAGAGTGTCTGCCATTGCATTCTCTGATGAAAGAATGTATACAGCTTGCAGGTGAATATGCAGAATAGAAGCTAGAGATGAAATCTGTATGAGTAGGCTGCAAAGAGGGTAAGACCTTGTCCCCCCTGCTTGTTTATGTACCACAAGACAGTCATACTGTCTGTGACTACTTTCAAGGTGCCTGGTAGGAGGCTTGGTTGGAAGATCTGTAATGCTAAGTAAAGGACCCTCATCTCTTTGATGTTGATGTGGTCTTTTTGCCTGAGAGGAGACCACTCCCCTTGCACTTTGCTTAGTTTTTCTGGTGTTGTAAAACTGCCCCCCAACCCAGGTCTGAAGCATCTGTGAAGATTTGCTGTCAGGGTGGGGGTAACTGCAAGGGTATGCCCTGGTTGAGATTGATGGGTGTAATCCACCATTCCAACTCTTTTTCAGGCATGCTAGTTAGGGGAGGGAGATATCCAGAGGATGAGAATGTTGGTTCTCATGAGTGTTTAGTACCCACTGGATCTTCCTCATATGCAGCCTTCCCAGAGGAAGCATTGGTATCATGGATGCCATGTGGCCCAGGACTCTCAGGAATTCTCTAGCTCAAAGTGTTTGAAGAGAGAGCAGCTTCTGAAGGTAAAGAGTTAGGTCTTTTACCTTCTGGCAGGGAATGAAAGCTGCCATCTTGTCGGTTCCTATCCTGCACCCTAGAAGGGCTACGTCTTTTGTAGGGGTCAGGTTGGACTTCCCGTGGTTCACAATGAATCCCAGGTCTGCTATGGTTCTGGTCAACAGGTGTAGGTGATGTTGCAGGCTGTGAAGGTCGTGGTGAAGTATTAGCAGGTCATCTACATATGGGTATATTTAAATGCACTGTGTTCTGCAGTGGGCAATCACTGGTGCTAGACACTTTATGAACACCCTGGGAGCTGTGGAGAGCCCAAAAGGTAATGCAGAAAATTGAAAATGCAAAGACCCTACTGAAAAACATAGGAATTTCCTGTAGCAGAGGTGAATAGGGATGTGAAGGTAGGTATCCTTCAGATCCAGGGATACCATAAAAGCCTGATAAGGAATGAGGGGCAATAGCAGCTGCAAGGTAAGCCTTCTGAAGGTGTGAACCTTGACATAAAGGTTGAGTATGGACAAATCCAGAATTGGTCTCCAAGGACCATCTTTTCTTCGGACCAAAAACATCCTTGAGTAAAATCCCTTGTTTACCTGCTGTGGTGGGGCCTTTTCTATGGTGCTCTGGGCCTGAAGTTGATGCAGAATATTGGGGAAAAGATGGACCTGGCTTGAGGGGTGCTAGGGTATCCCCTGGAAGGGGCATTTACCCCACCAAGTCATAAAATAACCTTTTTGAATTATGGAGATGACCCAGGCTTCTGAGGTGATCTTTCACCAGGAGAGTACAGAGATGGTGAGGCAAAGGGATGGGGGGGGGGATGTAGTGGGTTTGAGTCATAATTGAGGGGTTCTGTCCTGGTCAGGCTGTCTCCAAAAGAGAGTGTTATTACCGGAGGGGTTCTAGGAGTGGAATGTTCCCTTGTTTGCCTCAATCCTTTAACCTGTGGTGGAGCAGAAGATGACTGTCTCCTAACAAATTGAGTCCTTTGAGGGTAGTTTCTATGGTACCTAGGGATAGGTGAGACCAGTAAATGTTTAAATTTTGCAACTCCTTTCCCTTTTCAAGCAGGGATTTAAGGAATTCTGCAGATGCTTCCCTGAAAAGGGCCTTATTATCTAGTGGTGCATCCAACAACTTGGTTTGTACATCCATAGGGAGAGGTTGTGGCCTCACCCAAGAGTATCTTTGCAATACAGAGCTAGAAGCTGCAGATTTTGAAGAGGCCTCCACCACATCATAACTGCACTTAATGGAGTGCCTAGTCACCTGGTTGGGTCCTAGCAGGCAAATCTAGTACATCAGGTATGAGGGCAGAAGCCTTAGAAAGGGTGTCTCGAACAAACCTGGCCATGTGGGTTTGATAGTTTAGGGCTCTGATGGCAAGAGTGGAAGAGGTATACACCTTCTTACCTAGACTATCCGTAAACTAGCTATCCTTGTCAGTAGGGAATAAAGAGGTAGAAGGCAGTTGTCTAGAGGATTTGTCAGCTGAGACTGCTGATTGCTGGGTCTGCAGGAGGGTTCTTAAACAGGTACTGAGTATCCTGATAAACTTTATAGAACCTGTCTGGGTGTTTAAAAGCTGGGGGTTGAGAGTCAGGGGCCTGTGAAGCAACCAAAAAGGCATCTTGAGATGCTGGAAGCAAGGGATGGACTGCAGATGGTGAGGGTTGATCCATCTGTAATAATTCAAAATACCTCTTTTTTGATTCTGAGACATCTGAGGCTTGCTATTTGAAGTGTTCTCTCATGAGAGAAATGGTATCTCCAAAAGAAAACTCTTCCCCTGGAGATTCAGGACCGATAGAGTCCTCTTCTTCAGGGGTAATGCAGTCCATGGGGAATTCAGTTTGAGAGCAGTAAGTCAGGGAGTCTTCAGAGGAGGTGTATTCTTCCTCTGACTCTTCTAAGGCCTGCACAGGTGTAGGAGCAAATGTATGTACCTGTGATTGTAGGGCTTGGAATGCCCTGAAAAGATTTTTGGGAGAAAACTTTCCACTCCAGGGCAGATTGCTGTTCTGTATGTTTTAATTTTTGTTTTCTCTTCAGAGGAGCTGAAGGATGGGTCAATTTAAAAGCCGATGTCTGGGAGAATTCCAGAGCAATGTAGGCCCCTCCAATGCCATGAGCCGTGGTTCGCCCTCACCATCAGCTTCTGATGGCTGATCAACCTCAGTGGATGTACTCTGCATTTTCATTGGGCCAGCTTCCATTATGGTTCTCTGGTTCCAACTGAGAAACAGACGTTCAATGGGACCCTGGGCTAATATCTGCCTCAAGAGTCTCACCGGATCCTGAGGTGCAGCATGGGTGACGATCCTAACTTTTTTGGCCTTCTACATAGGCGGCTCTTTGGATGTACCTAACCCACCCTCCATACCTAATGCCAGACACTGGAGTCTCTGGTTCTTGAGATAGAGTTTGAGAGCAGCCAGATGGCTGTGAAGAGTTTTATGCACAAACGATTTACAAATGTCGCAAGATTTATGGTAGTGGTCCTCCTCTGGACAAAACTAACACTTATCATGCATGTCCTTGTGTGGAATTTGTCTTCCAAGGCATCCTTTCTGAAAATCTAAGAAATTGATAACAAAAAACCCAAGGGTACTTATCTGTAGTAGACGCCGTCAAATGAGCAAACTGTTTCCTAAAGCTGGTGATCAGAGGTCAGAAGATCACTGCGGCAGAAAAGTTCTGAAGTGGGTACGTGCAGACATCACCTTTACAACCAATGTCAGTTTATGGCTCTGACATCAAATGTCACATGTAGCCCTGCTCCTAAGACTTTGGTATACATATCAGATGTCCGGTGCTGCAGGCAGCAACCTCCCTACAGTTATGAATACTGCAAAATGAGAATAGAAGGACATCTCTGATGATTTGACACCTTCCTATTTTGATATGGTTCATAGGTTCATAAGTTCATAGGTGTGTACTACGCCAATGGCCCTGGAGCCTTTATAAGCCTAGCCCATAGGATTACCCTAGCATCGTGCCACCTGACCTTAGTTTCCAGTGCTTCTGTTGAGTAGAGCCACTGGAGTGATCCCGGGGTGAATTTGGATATAATGTTTTAAACAGTTTCACTTAGGTACAGTGTTTGACTCACTGTAAATTGTAAATAGCCTGTAAACAACTATTGCTTTCTTTCACTATGCCAAATTGTCCTTGATACATTAATTTAATTTACACCATACTACAGTCCCTGTTTTGTAACCTAAATTTTCATGCTGTTTTGTAGTGTTTAGTGTTTTATACTCTTAATTTGTTACGATATTTCATTGTCTACCATTCTATTACACTGTGTGACCTCAGGCCATGGATAAAAAGAGTTATTTGAACCACTCCCCTTACCTACTAAATAAAGAATAAATAAGTATACCCTACAGTGTTGTCTGTGTAGCTTGTTACTGCCATAGTTTATTTGTGCTATAATAAGATTTAGCCAGGATGTATGGCATGGAAAATGTGGGTGGAGATTCAGAAACACATTCATTGAAAAGTATTTCGATAAAAGTATTTCAATTTTAAACAAAATTTCAGTAAAGGTATGTAGCGGGGAAATATTTCTTGTTGAACAAAACCACTTTACTGCTTTAGACTAAAACCACATTAATTTTCATTTGGTATTGAGTTTAAGCCCATGATCAGTACACCAGGCTTTAGTATTATCAATACTTTGTTGATGAATGTACCTTTAGGAGTGCGTATTATGGCACAAAGTTTGCCATCATCACCAATCTTAGTGAACCATAGCCATCAAGATCTGCCTTACCCCTTGTCTATAGCAAACATATTCTCAGCCTTGGCAGGTATGCAAATAACCAACCCTGTACTGGTCTCCAGCTGGGTTGCAAAACAGGAATCATAACTGCGCAGTCCTCAGGTTCTTCATCTGACCAGGAGGCTTCCAGGACAGCTGAAGTTTCTAAATGTCTCTTTTTGGACTAAAATGCAGCTGAACATTCAGGTGGGTGGAATAAAGCCACAGTTTCGTTGGTGAGCAACTTCAGATGTTGATTCTCCAAGTAAACAAAGGGAAGATAACTTGAACTCCTCTACTGAACAGGTAGTAGAGACAAAATTGCTGAGTGAGCTTATGACTGTTTGGAAGAGGTTTATTTACTTATATGTTAAAATGGTAAGTGAACTACTCTTTGGCACACCATTTTCAGTCATGACCCAGGCAACAAGGCTAAATTTTATTTATTTATTTTCTTTCTTTATTTAATATTTGTTTACCGGGGAAGTCTGACTGGGCAAGTTTGCCCATTTTCAGCAGAGGCCCGGGGAGACAAGCTCCACATAATAGCAGCATAACAGTCAGTATTTTAAACAATATTGAAACAATCAGAGAAATGATAGTAATAAACAAAATAGTAGCACATACTATCACAATTCAAGTTAGTAATAAAGCCAACAGGATGACTTAGTAACACATATTTTGGCTGTTACACTTAGTAGCAAGAAATCATTCAGTAGAGTAGTGTCTCAGAGATACAATACCTTCATATACAATGGAGAAGTGTCTCAGAGATATAATACCTTAATATATAATGGAGTAGGGTCTCAGAGATACAATAGCTTAATATACAATGGAGTAGTGTCTCAGAGATACAATACCTTAATATACAATGGAGTAGTGTCTCAGAGATACAACAGCTTATTATATAATGGAGTAGTGTCTCAGAGATACAACAATACCTCTCAACCTGGAAACATCAAAAATCTGGACAAGGCCCATGAAAAATAGATACAAATCTGTATGTTGGTTAACATCTAATTTGCATACATAATTATGTAAACCCATCCACTATAATGGAATTGTGGGGTACCAACTTTTAAACACAAACTGAAGAACAGACAACCAAAATATGGCACCAGAGTCTCCCTGTAGCCATTCCAATGTCGCATTACCTGGCTATTTCACCCCATTTGCCATAAACACTATTGTGTGCATACTGCTTTACTTCTAGAATGATTACTTGGATTTTATTTTTACATTTTACAGCACAACAATGCAGAAACACTAATAGACATCTGGTAAACAAAGCAATACTGTCTCACAATGAAAATTAAATTAATTATTAAAACTTCTCTGCCCTTGAAACTCACATTCATTGAAACAGCATTGAAACCCACACCACATCCAAATTAAATGCATCTGTCCAGTGGTGGATAAAGATTACCTTTGGGCTTTTTTCAAATAATTGGCCCCTTGCACACAAAACATACATGCATGTGTTCTTTTCTTTGATACACCTTCCCGACTTTATTAAATTATATTCCTTGTGTATGTGTAATACAACACACTTGTTAGACAGAGGAGCACATTTTAAATTTATTGTTCGAACATTTTTCCAGTAGGCTGTACTGTAGGCAATGAAACAAAATGCATGAACCAATAATGACAAAACTGCCCAATTCAGAACATTTCCATCATAAAAGTCTACTTACACACCCACACTATAAATAGAATGACAGTAGTGTAAGCCATAGACATTTTGTACAGCGTCTCACACTTATTTTCAATTTCATTTTTGGGGGGGGGACAAAGGACAAAAACCAGGGACACATTTTAAACATTGCTTGTATAATTTTGTAAAATTGCTAGAATATAATGCTGTGTTACCACCATGCATTTCAGTAGCAAGTCTTGAATGCAGGACCCTATGCACTACCATCAGAGCAACATACTACTATGCTAAATAAGCAGCTTCCTGAAAAATAGGAAGACTGAAACTTAATGGCTATCATTTAGTGAATTCATTTCTCACTTCTCACCACAGCTCTCAACCTCTTAGCACAAAACACCTGGGCAAAGCTCACAAGTGGTGGTGGACTTTAGGCTCTTTTTGCCCTTTACCCAAGGTACAGGGTTTGAGCCTGTGTACTTCTAGCCACCAGGTGTATTAAATGGGGGGGCATCATTTTCACACACACACACACACACACACACACACACACACACACACACACACACACACACACACAAACACACACACACAGTACTGAAAGGCTTTATGCTTTTAGGATTAAAGCACAAACCATACTAATATTAATAATAGCAGGATTCAAAATCAGTTAAAGATTCAGTTCTGAAGTAACTGATTTCAGAAAACAAGAAGATTCAGAAACCACCAAGAAAGAGTACCAAAAGTCTGTAATGGGAATTGTCTCAAAAAGTCTTAAGGTGTATTATTACACAGTCCAGAACTGAGATTGGCTTTAAGCTTTGGATTAATTACTGAATTATCCTTTCATGCTCTGAAAATATGTCCTAACCTTGCTAATTAGGTTCCACTCCTTCACAACACATGACAGCAACTTGGCAACTGTAGAATATAGAAATACTTAACCACAGTACCCAGATGCATACAAATTATCAAGAAAGAAATAATTAGAGTTCAGTAAAGTATGTAAGTCAAAATGGTTGAGCTTAAGACCAAATGACATGGTGACAAATTTCTCACTGTGTAGTCAGTAAATATTATCAACCACAGTAATATACATTTATTTCATACATTCAGGACCTTTTAGTGATCCATATGTAGACAGCATGCTTTTCTATCACATGGTTATATCTGTAAATGAAAACAGTCAGCTACATAAACCTGCAGTGAATGTGCTGTTGGTAAAGGTCACTGTAAAAGCTGTTCTCCATGCTGCCAAATTCAGTAACTATACACATTACACACCCTTGTATTGCAAAGCACCAAAGCGATAGTACACCGATTCCGAATAAGTATTTAGCAATGACTAAGCTAAAGGCAAAGCTCAGTGACAATAAATGTTGTAAAATTGAAGCATCCACTGTTCTTTGTAAGCACTAAAACAAAATGTTACATTTTACTAGCATATATTATCTTTTAAAATCTAACAAAGCAATATGGAATTTCTATTTTCAGTTTCTGTATTCTATCTTGCTATCCATCTATTTATTGATTTATCTGTCTGATGTCTCTGTCTGGACCAAGAATAACCTTGTTACAAAATGAAAATACTGTAAACAGCATGCACACACATGCCTGCACACACACACACACACACACACACACACACACACACACACACACACACACACAAACCTATAATTTATTTGTCATGCTTCCCATGGATGCAGATTCAACATGTCTTAACATTTCCTTTTCTTTGTTTTTTGATAAAAAGCTGAGAGTATAACTCAAAAATATCAGTATGTAAAAGTAATTACAGTGGATATGAAATTGAAATCAGTTTTTATGTACTAAATCTTTTTGCTGCTAGCAATTAGTCGCATTAATATTTACCATCTCACACACACACACACACACACACACACACACACACACACACACACACCTGCAGAGTTACTTACTTGGAGACTTCAGTCCGCTGCAGGGACTTTGCCATTCCTGAGTCTTCATAGTGTTGTAAGAGAAACCGTTTGTTGCTGCTCCCACTGACTCTAATTTGAACAGCCAGGCAGGCCAGCTGGAAATGCCTGAGCTCAATTCCAACAGGCTGGTGGCGCTGAAGTCATTGTGCACGTCATGACATCAGCTCTAACAGAGCAGAAATTAAAAAATGAAAGGAAAAAATCGGAAATGAAGGGGTGCTACTTAGGAATCGTGGCACCCCTTCATTTGAACCCCAAAATTCAGTAAAAACCGAGTACTTTGGCATGGCTGGGAGGTATGGATACAATGCATTAATATATAAAGGAGTAGTGTCTCAGAGATGCAATAGCTTAATATACAATGGAGTAGTGTCACAGAGATACAATAGCTTAATATATAATGGAGTAGTGTCTCAGAGATACAATCATACCTCTCAGCCTGGAAACATCAAAAATCTGGACAAGGCCTATGAAAAATAGATACAAACCTGTATGCTGACTAACATCTAATTTGCATACATAATTATGTAACCCCACCCACTCCAATGGAATTGTGGGGTACCAACTTTCAAACGCAAACTGAAGAACAGACAACCAAAATATGACACCAGAGTGCCCCTGCAGCCATTCCAATGTCGCATTACCTGGCTATTTCGCCCCATTTACCATAAACACTACTGTGTGCATACAGCTTTACTTCTACAATGGTTACTTGGATTTTATTTTTACATTTTACAGCACAACAATACAGAAACACTAATAGACATCTGATAAACAAAGCAATACTGCCTCACAATAAAAATTAAATTAATAATTAAAACTTCTCTGCCCTTGAAACTCACATTCATTGAAACAACATTGAAACCCACACCACATCCAAAGAAAATGCATCTGGCCAGTGGTGGATAATTATTAACTTTGGGCTGTTTTCAAATCATTGGCCCCTTGCACACAAAACATACATGCATGTGTTTTTTTTCTTTGATACACCTTCCCGACTTTATTAAATTATATTCCTTGTGTATGTGTAATACAACACACTTGTTAGACAGAGGAGCACATTTTAAATTTATTTTTTGAACATTTTTCCAGTAGGCTGTACTGTAGGCAATGAAACAAAACGCATGAACCAATAATGACAAAACTGCCAAATTCAGAACATATCCATCATAAAAATCTACTTACACACCCACACTATAAATAGAATGACAGTAGTGTAAGCCATTGGCATCTTGTACAGTGTCTCGCACTTATTTTCAATTTCATTTTTTTGGGGGGGGGGGGTGGACAAAAGGTCAAAAACCAGGGACACATTTTAAACATTGCTTGTATAATTTTGTAAAGTTGATGGGATAAAATGTTGTGTTACCACCATGCATTTTACTCGCAGGTTTTGAACTCAGGACCCAATGTACTACATTCAGAACAACATACCACTATGCCAAATCAGCAGCTTCCTGAAAAACAGGAAGAGTGAAACTTAATGGCTATCATTTAGTGAATTAATTTCTCACGTCTAACCATAGCTCTCAACCTCTTATCACAAAAATCCCGAACAAAGCAAATAATGGGAAAATACAAATTCAGTTCTCACTTCTCACTATAGCTCTCAACTCTTAGCACAAAAAAACTGTACAAAGCTCACAATTAGTAGTGGCTAGGGTCTTACCAGGGGCAGATTATAAACATTGCTTGTATAATTTTATAAAATTGCTAGAATAAAATGTTGTGTTACCACCATGCATTTCAGTAGCAAACCTTGAACGCAGGACCCTATGCACTACAGTCAGAGCAACATACCACTATACTAAATCAGCAACTTCCTGAAAAATAGGAAGACTGAAACTTAATGACTATCATTTAGTGAATTCATTTCTCACTTCTCACCACAGCTCTCAACCTCTTAGCACAAAACACCTGGGCAAAGCTCACAAGTGGTGGTGGCTAGGGACTTTAGGCTCTTTTTGCCCTTTACCCAAGGTACAGGGTTTGAGCCTAAGTACCTCTAGCCACCAAGTATATTAAATGGGGGGCATCATTTTCACACACACACACACACACACACACACACACACACACACACACACACACACACACACACACACAGTACTGAAAGGCTTTATGCTTTTAGGATTAAAGCACAAACCATACTAATATTAATAATAGCAGGATTCAAAAGCAGTTAAAGATTCAGTTCTGAAGTAACTGATTTCAGAAAACAAGAAGATTCAGAAACCGCCAAGAAAGAGTACCAAAAGTCTGTAATGGGAATTGTCTCAAAAAGTCTTAAGGTGTATTATTACACAGTCCAGAACTGAGAATGGCTTTAAGCTTTGGATTAATTGCTGAATTATCCTTTCACGATCTGAAAATATGTCCTAACCTTGCCAATTAGGTTCCACTCCATCACAGCACATGGCAGCAACTTGGCAACTGTAGAATATAGAAATACTTAACCACAGTACCCAGATGCATACACATTATCAAGAAAGAAATAATTAGAGTTCAGTAAAGTATGTAAGTCAAAATGGTTGAGCTTAAGACCAAATGACATGGTGACAAAATTTCTCATTGTGTAGTCAGTAAATATTATCAACCATAGTAATATACACTTATTTCATACATTCAGGACCTTTTAGTGATCCATATGTAGACAGCATGCATTTCTATCACATGGTTATATCTGCAAATGAAAACAGTCAGCTACATAAACCTGCAGTGAATGTGCTGTTGGTAAAGGTCACTGCAAAAGCTGTTCTCCATGCTGCCAAATTCAGTAACTATACACATTACACACCCTTGTATTGCAAAGCACCAAAGCGATAGTACACCGATTCCGAATAAGCAATTAGCAATGACTAAGCTAAAGGCGAAGCTCAGTGACAATAAATTTAAAATTGAAGCATTCACTGTTCTTTGTAAGCATTCAAACAAAATGTTACATTTTACTAGCATATATTATCTTTTAAAATCTAACAAAGCAATATGGAATTTCTATTTTCAGTTTCTGTATTCTATCTTGCTATCCATCTATCTATTTATCGATTTATCTGTCTGATGTCTCTGTCTGGACCAAGAATAACCTTATTACAATATGAAAATACTGTAAACAGCATGCACACACGCACACACACGCACACACACACACACACACGCACACACACACACACACACACACACACACACACACACACACACACACACACACACACACACACACACACACATACACACACACACATGCACCTATAATTTATTTGTCATGCTTCCCATAAAATTCTTTCCTCGGATGCGGATTCAACATGTCTTAACATTTCCTTTTCTTTGTTTTTTGATAAAAGCTACGAGTATAACTCAAAACATATCAGTATGTAAAAGTAATTACAGTGCATATGAAGTTGAAATCAGTTTTCATGTATTAAATCTTTTTGCTGCTAGTAATAAGTCACATTAATATTTACCATCACACACACACACACACACACACACACACACACACACACACACACACACACACACCTGCAAAGTTACTTACTTGGAGACTTCAGTCCGCTGCAGAGACATTGCCTTTCCCGAGTCTTCATAGTGTTCTAAGAGAAACCGTTTGTTGCAGTTCCTGCTCGCTCTCATTTGAGCAGCCAGGAAAGCCAGCTGGAAATGTCTGAGCTCAATTCCGACAGGCTGGTGGCATTGACGTCATTGCGCACGTGATGACGTCAGCTCTAACAGTGGAAATTAAAAAATGAAAGGAAAAAATTGGAAATGAAGGGGTGCTACTCGGGAATCATGGCACCCCTTTATTTGAACCCCAAAACTCGGTAAAAACCCAGTACTTTGGCACGGTTGGGAGGTATGGATACAATAGCTTAATATATAATGTAGTAGTGTCTCAGAGATGCAATAGCTTAATATATAATGGAGTAGTGTCTCAGAGATACAATACCTTAATATATAATGGAGTAGTGTCTCAGAGATACAATACCTTAATATATAATGGAGTAGTGTCTTGGAGATACAATAGCTTAATATATAATGGGGTAGTGTCTCAGCAATACAATAGCTTAATATATAATGGAGTAGTGTCTCAGAGATACAATAGCTTAATATATAATGGAGTAGTGTCTAAGAGATGTAGTGCCTTAATATACAACGGAGTAGTGTCTCAGAGATACAATAGCTTAATATATAATGGAGTAGTATCTCAGAGATACAATAGCTTAATATATAATGGAGTAGTGTCTCAGAGATACAATAGCTTAATATATAATGGAGTAGTGTCTCAGAGATACAATACCTTAATATACAATGGAGTAGTATCTCAGAGATACAATAGCTTAATATACAATGGACAAGTGCCTCAGAGATACAATACCTTGATATACAATGGAGTACTGTCTCAGAGATACAACACCATAATATATAATGGAGTAGTGTCTCAGAGATACAATACCTTACTATACAATGGAGTAGTGTCTCAGAAATACAATACCTTAATATATAATGGAGTAGAGTCTCAGAGATACAATACCTTAATATATAATGGAGTACAGTCTCAGAGATACAATAGCTTAACATATATAATGGAGTAGAGTCTCAGAGATACAATACATTACTATACAATGGAGTAGTGTCTCAGAGATACAATACCTTAATATATAATGGAGTAGAGTCTCAGAGATACAATAGCTTAACATATATAATGGAGTAGAGTCTCAGAGATACAATACCTTAATATATAATGGAGTAGAGTTACAGTGATACAATAGCTTAATATATATAATGGAGTACAGTCTCAGAAATACAATACCTTAATATATAACAGAGTAGTGTCTCAGAGACACAATACCTTAATATATAATGGAGTAGTGTCTCAGGGATACAATAGCTTAATATACAATGGAGTAGAGTCTCAGAGATACAATACCTTAATATATAATGGAGTAGATTCTCAGAGATACAATACCTTAATATATAACAGAGTAGTGTCTCAGAGACACAATACCTTAATATATAATGGAGTAGAGTCTCAGAAATACAATACCTTAATATATAACGGAGCAGTGTCTCAGAGATACAATACCTTAATATATAATGGAGTAGTGTCTCAGAGATACAGTAGCTTAATATATAATGGGGTAGTGTCTCAGAGATACAATAGCTTAATATACAACGGAGTAGAGTCTCAGAGATACAATACCTTAATAAATAATGGAGTAGAGTCTCAGAGATACAATACCTTAATATATAACAGAGTAGTGTCTCAGAGATACAATACCTTAATATATAATGGAGTAGAGTCTCAGAAATACAATACCTTAATATATAATGGAGCAGTGTCTTAGAGATACAATACCTTAATATATAATGGAGTAGAGTCTCAGAGATACAATAGCTTACTATACAATGGGGTAGTGTCTCAAAGATACAATACCTTAATATATAATGGGGTAGTGTCTCTGAGATACAATACCTTAATATATAATGGAGTAGTGTCTCAGAGATACAATACCTTATTATGCAATGGAGTAGAGTCTCAGAGATACAATACCTTAATATATAATGGAGTAGAGTCTCAGATATACAATACCTTAATATATAAAGGAGTAGTGCCTCAGAGATACAATACCTTAATATATAATGGAGTAGTGTCTCAGAGATATAATACCTTAATATATAATGGAGTAGAGTCTCAGAGATGCAATACCTTAATATATAATGGAGTAGTGTCTCAGAGATACAATACCTTAATATATAATGGGGTAGTGTCTCAGAGATGCAATAGCTTAATATATAATGGAGTAGTGTCTCAGAGATACAATACCTTAATATACAATGGAGTAGTGTCTCAGAGATACAATACCTTAATATACAATGGAGTAGTGTCTCAGAGATACAATACCTTAATATATAATGGAATAGTGTCTCAGAGATACAATACCTTAATATATAATGGAGTAGTATCTCAGAGATACAATAGCTTAATATATAATGGGGTAGTGTCTCAGAGATGCAATAGCTTAATATATAATGGAGTAGTGTCTCAGAGATGCAATACCTTAATATACAATGGAGTAGTGTCTCAGAGATACAATACCTTAATATATAATGGAGTAGAGTCTCAGAGATACCATACCTTAATATATAATGGAGTAGTGTCTCAGCGATACAATACCTTAATATACAATGGAGTAGTGTCTCAGAGATACAATACCTTAATATATAATGGAGTTATTATGGAGTAGAGTCTCAGAGATACAATGCCTTAATATATAATGGAGTAGTGTCTCAGAGATACAATACCTTAATATACAATGGAGTAGTGTCTCAGAGATACAATACCTTAATATACAATGGAGTAGAGTCTCAGAGATACAATACCTTAATATATAATGGAGTAGTGTCTCAGAGATACAATACCTTATTATACAATGGAGTAGAGTCTCAGAGATACAATACCTTAATATATAATGGAGTAGAGTCTCAGATATACAATACCTTAATATATAAAGGAGTAGTGCCTCAGAGATACAATACCTTAATATATAATGGAGTAGTGTCTCAGAGATATAATACCTTAATATATAATGGAGTAGAGTCTCAGAGATGCAATACCTTAATATATAATGGAGTAGTGTCTCAGAGATACAATACCTTAATATATAATGGGGTAGTGTCTCAGAGATGCAATAGCTTAATATATAATGGAGTAGTGTCTCAGAGATACAATACCTTAATATACAATGGAGTAGTGTCTCAGAGATACAATACCTTAATATACAATGGAGTAGTGTCTCAGAGATACAATACCTTAATATATAATGGAATAGTGTCTCAGAGATACAATACCTTAATATATAATGGAGTAGTATCTCAGAGATACAATAGCTTAATATATAATGGGGTAGTGTCTCAGAGATGCAATAGCTTAATATATAATGGAGTAGTGTCTCAGAGATGCAATACCTTAATATACAATGGAGTAGTGTCTCAGAGATACAATACCTTAATATATAATGGAGTAGAGTCTCAGAGATACCATACCTTAATATATAATGGAGTAGTGTCTCAGCGATACAATACCTTAATATACAATGGAGTAGTGTCTCAGAGATACAATACCTTAATATATAATGGAGTTATTATGGAGTAGAGTCTCAGAGATACAATGCCTTAATATATAATGGAGTAGTGTCTCAGAGATACAATACCTTAATATACAATGGAGTAGTGTCTCAGAGATACAATACCTTAATATACAATGGAGTAGAGTCTCAGAGATACAATAC
Source organism: Protopterus annectens (assembly GCF_019279795.1). Classification (NCBI taxonomy): domain Eukaryota; kingdom Metazoa; phylum Chordata; order Ceratodontiformes; family Protopteridae; genus Protopterus; species Protopterus annectens. Next base: position 397,012,759 of record NC_056744.1, read on the forward strand.
CTTAATATATAATGGAGTAGTGTCTCAGAGATACAATACCTTAATATATAATGGAGTAGTGTCTCAGAGATACAATACCTTAATATATAATGGAGTAGTGTCTCAGAGATACAATACCTTAATATATAATGGAGTAGTGTCTCAGAGATACAATACCTTAATATATAATGGAGTAGTGTCTCAGTGATACAATACCTTAATATATAATGGAGTACAGTCTCAGAGATACAATACCTTAATATATAACGGAGTAGTGTCTCAGAGATACAATACCTTACTATACAATGGAGTAGTGTCTCAGAGATACAATATCTTAATATATAATGGAGTTATTATGGAGTAGAGTCTCAGAGATACAATGCCTTAATATATAATGGAGTAGTGTCTCAGAGATACAATACCTTAATATACAATGGAGTAGTGTCTCAGAGATACAATACCTTAATATATAATGGAGTAGTGTCTCAGAGATACAATACCTTAATATATAATGGAGTAGTGTCTCAGAGATACAATACCTTAATATATAATGGAGTAGTGTCTCAGAGATACAATACCTTAATATATAATGGAGTAGTGTCTCAGAGGTACAATACCTTAATATATAATGGAGTACAGTCTCAGAGATACAATACCTTAATATATAATGGAGTAGTGTCTCAGAGATACAATACCTTAATATATAATGGAGTAGAGTCTCAGAGATACAATACCTTGATATATAATGGAGTAGTGTCTCAGATATGCCTGTTTGGTACTGTAAAACGTCATGCTTAATGTTGTTATAATCACATAAGGCCAGTAAAATCAGTAAGCATAAATGCAGTACATGTGGACAATGTACAGGAATTGTCATCATGCAGCATGTTTTAAGGAGGTGAGAAGAAACTAGAGTACCAAGGAAAACATACACAAAGTGAGGACATGTAAGCTCCATGCACATACAGCAAACTAATGTTAGGACCGAACTTTAAATCTTGGAACTGTCAGGTAAAAACAATTTCCACTTAGTCATTCATATAAAGGGCTGGGCAAGGTGAGGTAGTAACCTGTTTGATAAGTAGGAAATGTAATGTACTAATCAGAAAACGCAGACTGGTTTGATTATGTAATGTCCTTAATCTGCTCTAAAGTATATTTTTCTATGATTTAGTATCAGTCAGGGGCTAAAATTTACCCACTGAGGCACTCCAAAAATGTATATATTCAGAACAATAACAGAGTGAGAACTCCATATTATAAATGAAAGAAAATGCTTACTAAAAAGTCATATTGATTTTAACCTGTTCCCCTTCTAATATCTTACTAAAACGAACATGATTGAACCAAGGCACTGTGGAAGTTTACTGCCAGCTACATTCTTGGGTGTGTAATGGAAATGTTTATCCTGTAAAAGCATCAACTTTGCCTTGAGCACTTAATAATTGCTGTAGCTGGTTTGTGTTCAAACTTGGCTGCTATTCATCGTAAACTGTAGTGTTAAGTGATATCTTTGACCTACATGAGTTGCTTTTACTGTTGGATGTGAAAATGCAGTTGCTATTCATTACCTGTCAGGAGCCCTTCTGTGGAAAGTTATTAGCAATTTCTTATAATTCTCACATTTTAGTATTGCGAAGATTAAGGCATTTCAAATGGGAACTGTGCACACTGTAATTTTATAATCAAGTGATGTTTATCACATTTATTCTTTCTAGGCAAACAGTTTTGAAATGCAGGAACCATAACTCAACCCCAAGGTAGAAGATTCATTTGCTCTACTCCCGGGTGGTAAGACATTTTCAAAACTGGACATGAGCCATGCATACCAATAAACTGTATTAAACAAAGAATCAGAAAAGCAGGTAACAATAAATACTCCTAAGGTTTTGTCAGACAGAACAGATTAGTTTTTGCAGTGTCCTTTATACTGTCCACTGCTACATTTCAAAATAACAATGACAAGTAAACTGCAAGCTGTTGAAAAATTTTAGCAAATAGCAGAGCAGAAGAAAAGGTCATGCACATACTTTGGGGAAAGTAAAACTGAAGAACATGACAGAATTTAACGCTTTATTTATTTTGTGAGAGTTGACATTGTTGTCTCAAGGCACTTGGATATCCAGGTTAGTTGCAAGATAGGGTGCTTTCTGTGTGCTGTTTGTACTTCCCCTCTGTGGTCTTGTGGGCTTTCACCAGGTGCTCTGGTTTCCTTACACATCCCAAAGACATATATTGGGTAAATTGCTGATAATCCAAATTGTTCCTAGGCGAGCATGGTGTGGGTGTGTGTGTGTGCGTGTGTGTGTGCATGTGTGTGCGTGTGTATGACAGGATCTAGTTCCTCCCTACCCCTAATCTGTATTAAGTGCATAGTCAGAAAATGAATGAATAAATACCATGCTACTATAACACATTTATGCCGAGACTCTTAATTGTGTTAGCTTCACTACACAGATATGGGAAATGAGCCTGTCATCCAGATCAATACAGAACTTTTGAGGTTCTTAAAGAAATGCTTTGGTTTTCCAGTACATGTTGTGATAGCAGCAGACCATTACATAATGCAAGCCTGTATTGTATGGTGTAGATGAAATAGCCTGTCAGTCCTTTTCCATCACTACCTGGGCCGCAAGGAAAACTGCAATGTATATAGACAGTTGAGAGAAGCCAATCAGCCATCAGTTTTTGGGGGAAGGAAACCTACCTATGCATAAGGAAAACATGGAGACTCCACACATATGGTGACTAGAGGTCAGAAATGAGCCCCAGACACCAGGGATATAGTCAGTGAATTCCATTTTGTACTCACAGATGCTAATTGCTACCCCCAACCCACCTGCCATTTAAAGAAAATTGGTTACATCATTCAAACTATTGCCTTTCCCCAAGCTTAATGCATGTAATATTTTCAGCTGCCCACTCAAAACTATCAGAAGTATTATTTTAGATGTGCAATCCTCACTGTAAGCAACTATATACATCTTATTAATTTAAATGGTTCTAAACATAATATGTACTGATAAAGCCCCAGTTTTTCTAACATGCTCAGAAAAAAATGTACTCTTCAGAGTACAAAGAATATGCTTGGCTACACCCTTGCCAGACACTGCAGCTCTGAGGCAGAAATCTTAATCACCAGGTCATAGCACTTCTTGTGGTGATATAGTGCTTTCTCATAAAATGCCAGATGAATCAGATAAACATAGTGTTAACTTGTCCTGGGGATGTTTTATAAGTACTGATAAAGAGTCACTATTTGAACACATCCCAAACAACACATGTCATTGCTTAATGAAATGATAGTGTTATCAGAAATGGTGTTTCCCAGAATTCTAAGAGCACTGTAGAACAGTAGTTTAACATTACAAGCATGGATCTAACCATCCATCACCCCTTTTCCCATTTTTGCACATGGGGTCAGGGTGTCACTTCAACAGTGATAATCATCTAGAGCCAAGGTTTACACAGCTGGGGGTCTAGCCCTGCCGCAGTAGTCTTCCACACTCCACACTCATGCACATACTCCCGTCTATGGCCAGTTTAGAGTGCCCAGTCCACCTACTGCATGTCTTTGGAATGTGGAAGGAAACTGGAGCACCTGGAAGAAAGAAGGGTTGTGCAGTGCATTTTAAACAGACAACAACTTTCTCAGGGTCAAATTACCGTTCTTTTAGAAGAAGATGCCATTGAACCATTCAGATATTGTTCTTATGAAACATTACAAATTAAGTTAAATGACAAGTAAACATTCAGTGATATCAACAGCTCAAGAACGGGGTCATACATTCAGAGGTTTGTACCAGGCTAATGGTCACAAGGACCTTTTTAAGCCTAGCCATGCATCCCAAATCTCTGACAAGTTCTGCTACTCTTCATAAGTGTAATCAAGGATTTAAGAGATGAATCCTTTACAAGCAGGGACCTGGGAGACGAACCATTTACAGGCTGTCTGTATCCATTAGAGACATAGGTGTCAAACCAGGGATGAATTTTCTGTTATCCGTCCAATTGTCCAAGTTACACTTGAATTGGGCTAGGGAATGAACTCTGCTTCACATGGATGAGATGCCTGTTCCAGAGCAGGGGTAGTCTGGGATACATGCCTGTCTCTCCTGAAGGTCATTTTTATATCACAGAAAAGGTTTAACACTTTAGAACAGGTAGCTCTGGTGCTGTTTGTTTTTCATATATACAGGATATCATCACAGTGAGGATTTAATGTGAATGATTTTCTATACTGTATAAAATCTAATTTCAGAAATATTGTATCTAAAAGCAATGCAGTCAGTGTTCCTTATGGTTGTAACTTGTAGAGATCCAGTCATAATTCTAGCAAAAACCAAACAAATTGTTTTGCAGTTATGTTACTGCTCCCCATGAAAGGTTAATTGAGAAGTAATATGTAATGGCCAAACATGGATTCCGATACTGAGAATGTAGTAACCAGTTGCACTACATGACAAGAATACAGGACATGTCCATCTTCAATTCTTATAGGAATATATTTAGAAACCATTGAAAAGGTTTCAGTTTGAGTGTGCTGTTCTGTTTTCTGAAAAAATGCTTCTGGGCCAGATCTGTATTACTGTAGAGAGATAATGCGCTGGCTAAGACCCAAGTGACCCTAGTTTGATTTCTATCTCAGGTACCTACTGGAGATGGAATGGGGGAATAATGAGGGTTAGTCAACTCGCTCCTTTTTTGGAGAAAGGTGTGTACTTAAAGGCACACTCACCAAGGCAGAATCCCCACTTGTAGAGTGGGTAGTCACAGAGAGGTGGCTGTGTGCAAAGAAGGCAAAGAGAATTTATCATATCATGTGGAGGCATAGAGATGCATTGCAACAGCCTGTTGTACATCATCCCCCTGGACACGAGTGAGAATGTGTAGGGGTGTGGAAAGGAATCTAATGATGAGAATAGAAGCAGAGGGGAAAAAAGTTTCTTTATGATTACGGATGCCTAATTAAAATTATTGGCTGTTGCCCTACAACAGCACTGACTTCAAGCACTGTACAATACTAAAGAACAAGTTTTAGTATTCGCAAAATACCACAAATGGTCATACTGGGAGGAAAAGCCTATACTGCAAGTGATACATTTATGGAAGTTGCAATAAAGAATACAATTCTTGCCATTATTTCTAGTTTGTATCCTTCATTGAATGGATTAGCCAAACCTCTCAGCTACATCTGATTTTGCAGAATGTCCCTGACTTTGCATCATATTTTTCCATGTTCCTTGTAACATTTTTGATTTTTCTGGAAAATCACAGTGGATTACAGACAGTCAGTAATGCCAGTTATTCGATTTCATACTTCTTGTTGCTTGGAAAATACACGTTAAGGACAAACCCGTTGTTCTATTGACCCTTTAAGTGAATTAAGGCAATATTTGAAATTATCCATGATTTTTGTCTTTGGTTCTCCCTCCTCCATTATTTTTTATTTTATCCAAAATTCCAGACCTAAGAAGTTGACAGATATGAGACAAAGGGGCTTATCAAGAATATACAAAAAGTGACTGCTGGGACCCTGAAAAGAAGATTAACTACAGTTATGTTGAAGTATCAAATCGCCCTGCATTCAGATGATGAAACATTAATGTGCAGAAAGTTGAACTCTACTGGCCGTTGTCAGTGCCTCCTACTGTGCCCCTACTGATGCCTGTGTTTGATGCCCATTTCCAGTGCCTCCTACTGTGCCCCTGCCTGTGTATGATGCCCATTGTCAGTGCCTCCTGCTGTGCCCCTACTGGTGCCTGTGTATGATACCCATTTCCAGTGCTTCCCACTGTGCTGCTATTGGTGCCTGTGTATGATGCCCAATGTCAATGCCTCTTACTGTGCCACTGTTGGTGCCTGTCCATGATGCTCATTGTCAGTGCCTCCTACTGTGCCCCTATTGGTGCCTGTGTATGATAATTATTTCCAGTGCTTCCTACTGTGCTCCCATTGGTGCCTGTGTATGATGCCCAATGCCAATACCTCCTACTGTTCCACTGCTGGTGCCTGTGTATGATGCCCATTTTCACTGCCTTCTATAGTGCTCCTACTGGTGCCTGTGTATGATGCCCATTGTCAGCGCCTTCTATAGTGCTCCTACTGGTGCCTGTGCATGATGCCCATTGTCAGTGCCTCCTACTGTGCCCCTATTGGTGCCTGTGTATGATAATTATTTCCAGTGCTTCCTACTGTGCTCCCATTGGTGCCTGTGTATGATGCCCAATGCCAATACCTCCTACTGTGCCACTGTTGGTGCCTGTGTATGATGCCCATTGTCAATGCCTCCTACTGTTCCACTACTGGTGCCTGTGCATGATGCCCATTGTCAGTGCCTTCTATAGTGCCCTTATTGGTGCCTGTGTATGATGCCCATTTTCACTGCCTTCTATAGTGCTCCTACTGGTGCCTGTGTATGATGCCCATTGTCAGTGCCTCCTACTGTTCCACTACTGGTGCCTGTATTTGATGCTCATTGCCATTGCCTTCTATAGTGCCCTTACTGGTGCTTCTGCATGATGCGATTGTCAGTGCCTTCTATAGTTCCTCTTCTTGTTTGACTGTCCCTGCATGCGCACTCATAATAGCAGCCATCTGCCCAGAGGTAGGCTGTGTCCATTATCAGTCTGTTTGGTTTCTACTCCTGACGTACCTCATAAGAGTGAAAACCAAGCTGTAAGGTGACCACTGCTAAAGGCAGTCATTAATCTGTGACAGCCAGGCCAGATTACTGTCAGCCAACACTTTGTCTGGACCAAAGCACTTTATGGTCACTTTGCTATTCAGCACTGCTAAGGACACATCCCAGTACACCTCTGTTAATATTCACCTTACTGAGGCTATGACATGACCTTCTTGTAAGTGCCCCTTAAATTACACTTGTGCTGCTACATTTCTGACAACATTTTTACATATATCATGTTTTTTTATGTGTGAACTACCTGCTCTACCATATTCCATCTCTGTGCTATTTATTTAATTTGGTGACCTCACAACTCATAAGTGCCAGTTTTCATGGCAGCCTGGGGCACTGTCTGGTTAAGTGAGTCTCACAGACTTACACATAAGACAAATGGAAACTACAGGAATACATTTTGGGAACTATAGGATAAAGCTTATAAGTTGCTTATAGCCTTAGTCCTTAGCACTAAACTGTCAGATTCTGTGATAAATTGATAGCCAGCCATAGTTTCTGACTTGCAGTAATGTTATTGTGACAATCAGCTGGTGAAAAATAAGAATAAGGGGTAAATGCTTGCTGCCAGTCATGGCTTTATGTGGTGGTGGATTTGGGTCCTGTTATAATATTGTCCCAGCATACCATATAAAGTAGAACCTGTAGCACTGCTCTTTATAAGTATCTGGAGCCCCACTCCCTTATATACAACACAGAGCACCACCACCACAACATATCAAGTAGAGCCTGCAGCTCTCTTCAGGTAAGCATTTGAAGACCCCCCCCCCCACATACACCCCACCATCTCAAATAAAACCTGCAGCATTGTTGCTGGTAACCAGTATCTAGTGCCCTCCCTACTCATATATAATACAGACATGCAAATGTAGACACACACACACACACACACACACACACGCACACACGCACACATACACACACACGCACACACGCGCACACACACGTGCGCGCACACACACACGCGCACACACACGCGCACACACACACACACACACACACACACACACACACACACACACACACACACACACCAGTGCAAATACTGGTATTAGAAATTCCGTTCTAGCTGCAATTTATTGTACTCAATCTATTTTGCTCCGAGTTCCAATTCAGTGTCCTCAGTCTGCTTTCCACTACTGTGTTTGGCCCCAAGACTCAGGTTGTCATTGGCTTAAGTGCTCTACATTTGAGCCAATAAAAGTGGAGTAAAACACAGCAGATGAGAACCAGGCTGCAGTCAGCCAGCCACAAAGATTACATCCTGAGTGTTGCTGACTTGTGGTCACACCATGGATCAAAAAAAAAAAAAAAAAAAAAAGACCTTTTTTTATTTTCATTATTCCAGGGACCTGGGACACGGACCAGGACACACAAGGGGTGTAGGTTTTCCTGTGAGCCCCCAGTGTACTGCTACCCCCTACTTCCAAACTCCCATTTCTTTGTCACTATAAATGCCAGCTAGCCATGGCAAGTTTGCCAATATACCAAGCTAACACCTTTGAAGAATCTCATGAAATGGAAGATCTTGGGTTGATAAGAAATGTTAGAACATAAGTAAAATTATGCATTAAGTTCTTGTGCTTTAGTACAAGGGGGCAAGCCATGTGTGCTGCATGAGGTTATATTGTGCAAAAAAAAAAAGTCACATTTCAGTTTGCAAAGTCACATCCCAGTCTGCTAGAATCACAATATGACGTGGTAGGACAACATGTACTTTTGCCTGAAGATTAAAAACTGTAAGAAGTACTTCATGCAGTGCTATTTACTGCTGTGATGAGAATACAGTATAACTTTTTATGAGCT
>NC_056744.1:397026240-397091240 GCF_019279795.1 Protopterus annectens
GCAGATAAACCAATACCCAGGAGAAAATTGCAGTCCACCCCTAATAACCCTAATGGTGAGTTGTTAAATGCATTGGAAGATTTTACTGAGCAAGAAATAGGTGACATATATGACAGATTTAAACAAAAACGGGAGAAAGTTTGATAGCATTGTAGTTAGGTTATATGAAACAGGGGCTGCTGGTGTTAATCTCAACGCTCATGAATCTCAGAAGTTTTGTCTTATAAGTTCTAACCCAATGATACCAGATCATCTTGGAAGTAATGCTCACCTGAATATGGCTATATTGTTGCAGCTTGTAGTAGAAGGGTGCAACGCAAAATACCCCAAAGACGTTGATTGGCCTCCTAATGATAAACGTTGGTAAACCTTGAGGGATGCAATTCAGCGTATCAAGGAAGAAGGAATGAAAACTGCTATTTTTACAGGACGGGTAGATGCATTAATGCGATGTGCACTGTCTGTATCTATAGGAAATAAAATCATCAGACTAGCCCCTCCAGCTTACAAACATGAAATGATGACACTATCAATCAATCAAACAGGTAACCCTCTTCCAGATGTCATTGAAGCCTGTGGGCAGTTAGGAGAATTGGGAGATTGGGGACCCAGGAATAATGTGGGAGACAGGAAAGAAAACAAGCAGGATGATTGAAAGGGGGCCTCAAATCGAGTGTCATGGAAAGATATGTTTACTGCCCTACTTAGGGATGGAGTGAGTAGGGATAAAATAGATGAGATAGATACTCAAAATATGTGGGATCTCTATAAAAAGAGAGGATTAAATAAAAAAAAAACAACAGGAACAAGAATGTCGGCAAACAAGAACTGCAAGTGTCAGGAAAGGAAAATGGAATCAATTAGGGACTCGTGATTCAGTTGAGCCAACAGCCCCACCACTCCAGCCTCAGTTGTATCCCAATTTATTGTGGGCAACTGACATTAAATTTGACTATGAAATTAGCCAAGCTGTGGTGGGGGTATGGGCTCATAAAGATGCATGACCTTACATCCAACGTGTAATTCATTGGTGTAATAAAAATGAGTAACGAGTCCGAGCAATGGCTGATATCAGAGCAGAGGCCTCTTTAATTTATGGAAATCCAAACTTGTTTGAAGGACAACATGTCACTATTACAAGATTAGGAGGGAAAAAGACTGAAGCTGTCTAAACAATATTTGAAATGAAAATAGTGCAGTTACCTAAAAAGAAATATCCTGTTATGATTGTACCTATTCCAGAATATATAATGGGAATTGACATACTGAAAGGGTTCCCTTTGAATCTTGCAGAAGTCCAATATTGATTTGGCACAAAACCATACATTTCAGCTATGTCTGTTATGGTGGGACATGTCAAAATGCCACCAGTAGAAATATCTTCAGCTACTAAGGTACTAAGCATGAAACAATAGTGCATTCCAGGGGGGTATAAAGAGATAGGGGAGACTATTCAAGGTTTACTGAATGCAGGTGTTTTAAAAACACCCACTACTGCATGGAACAATCCGGTATGGCTGGTAAAGAAAAGTGATGGTTCGTGGAGAATGATGGTAGATTATCGGGAATTGAATAAACATACTCCTCCTCTAACGGCTGCAGTTCCGGATACTATCACATTGATTGAAAACATGCAAAAACATGAGGGAAGTTGGTATGCTGTAACTGACTTGGCAAATGCCTTTTTCACCATACCAATATCTGAGAAGAATTATGATCAGTTTGCATTTACTTGGCAAGGTAGGCAGATACTTTTACAAGACTACGTCAGGGTTACCTACATAGTCCAACCATATGTCACAGTGTAGTGGCTGAACATCTTGATGAAATGCAAAGGATATACAATTCCAAAGGATATACAAATATCTCATTACATGGATGACATTCTGATTCAGGAATCAGATGAAAAGACAGTGCAAGAACAACTACAAAAAGTAATTGAACACATGAAATTAAAGGGGTGGGGAATTCAAGAACTGGCTCAAACTGTCAAGTTCTGGGTATCCAATGGTATCATAGGCACATACATATTTTACCAAAAGCTAGGCAAAGGATTTTAGAATTCCCAGCTCCTCAAAATAAGAGAGACAGGCACAACAATTCATTGGATTGTTTAGATTTTGGAGGCAACATATCCCTCATTTGAGTCAAATACTTTCTCTTTTGTACAAAGTAACGAGGAAAAAGTATGAATTTAGCTGGGAGATGAACAACAGCAGGCATTGGAAAGGGCTAAGCAAGCTATATGGCAGACTGTTGATTTATAGTCCATGAAAAAGGTGAAGTAGCGCTGCATGTGTCAGTACATGATCAATGTGCTAACTGGAGCTTATGGCAAAAACAAGGTGCAAAGTGCGTACCTTTGGGATTTTGGACTAGAAAATTACCTGAAGCTGGGAGTAGGTATACTCCCTTTAAAAAATAACTACTAGCTTGTCACTGGGCTCTTGTAGATACTGAACAAAAGGCTGCAGGACATACTATAGCTTTGAGACCTGAAATTCCCATTGTGCAATGGGTAATGAGTTTACCCAAAATACACAGAATAGGATATGCACAAGAAGCCAGTGTAATTAAATGGAAATGGTACATTCAGGATCAGGCTATACAGGTGCAGGATGGGTAGCTGTGTCACATGAGAAAATAGCTCAGATACCTGTGCCCAATAAATCACAATTGTTACCTTGAACAACTTCAGTTGTTGAATCTCTGGTTAAATGGGGACAACCTTTTCTCAATTATCATTGCAGCAAAGGCAACATGCCTGGTTTACTGATGGATCAGCAAAATATGTAGGAAACAAAAGGTGCTGGAAAGTTGTGTCTTACAATCCTACCACCACAGGTAATGATAAGAGTAGCCAATATGCTTAACTATATGCAGTGGCTCAAGCTTTAAGACAGGAAACACCAGGAACGTGTTATATTTACACTGATTCTTGGCCTGTAGCAAATGGTTTAGCTACATGGTTGCCTACATGGCAAAAGAATAACTGGATTATGCATTCAAAAGAGGTGTGGGGAAAGGAATTACAGCAGAAAATATGTGAAATGCTGTCTCAAAGCACTTTTACTGTGTATCATGTAGGTGCTCATTGTACAACTAATTCTCTAAAATGATGGCTTAATTCTATTACAGATCAGCAAACTAAAATTGCTGAGGCAGAGGTTGACAAGGATACTGACAAGAATACATTAGAGCAGTTTGGGATGGCAAATTGGGCTCATCAGGAGTGTGGATATTTGGGAGAAAAGGCCCCTTACAGGTGGACACAAACAAGAGGTATTCTGATTACTATGGATGTAATTAAGACTACTTTATAGTGCCTTGTATGTCAGCATATGCAGCATAGACCAATACCACACATTGTACAGAGGCACTTAAACAGAGGCAAGTTACCTGGGAAAATCTGGCAGCTTGATTACATAAGACCGTTACTGTCAAATAAATTGTTAAAATCAGACTGTAAAAATCATTAGGCTTTTCAAAATGACAGTCAATAACACAGGATGCTCAGGTTCAAACAATATTGCTTTACTAATGTACATTAGGAGGCAAAAATCTATACAAAAACAAGTATAGAGTTTTGACTGACTCTATACAGGAAATACCCTCAATTATATACCATTTGCAATCAGCTTTTGCCCACCTTACTGACGTGGTCAGTCACAGGGCATTTACATCACTATAGTCCATAATACTTCATTCATAAGAAGATGCTTAGGGAAAAACTTTCCCATGAGAATAACACAGCCTTGCGAGGCACCTGGTCCATTACAATGTCTTCCTGTAGATGTTACTTTTTCCAAGGTTCTTAGATTAGTTCGGAAACAATGGTCGGTTCTTTTCTTAATACGTTCCTTTGTCTCTCTGGTTAGCAGCTGCACACTATCTCTGATAGTGTTCACAAGGCCATCCTTCTCAGTGGAAGGAAGAAAGATATACATGCATACATATTTATTTCTCTCTGACCCAGCAGATTATAGTTACTGAAAGACATAAGCTTGCTGAGCTGGCTACTGCCAGGGTCAGAGGTTAACCACACTGCAGCTAAGTTTCAAACAGTTACATGCAAAATCATTTCTACTGCCATATTGTTAAATAGAATCAAATGCATTACATATTATACTGTTTCTAAACTCTGCACTACATATATGTTTAAGTACATATTCTTCTAACAGTTTATATATGTCTAAGTACATATTTTTCTAGCATTCTGTATATGTTTAAGTACATATTCTTCTAACAGTTTATATATGTCTGAGTGCATATTTTTCTAACATTCTCCCTCCTTTTAATGCTTTTTATTCTAATCAGAAACATAAACAATATTATTTCATTCCCCAGTCTCTTCCTCTCCGGAACTTTCAACCAGGCAAGTCATTTGTTTTATATTTCAGAAAGAATTTAATTTGGTATCAACAGGTTCAACTCCAGGTCTTGATACATAGTCTCAGTTACAGATACATCAACGAAATCTCTAACTAATCTTTTCACACAAGGTATCCCGCAACAAACACATGCTCCCAATATGAGCAAAACTACACAAATAGCTATCAAAATATTCATTAGGATTGAACCCCACCCCCCAAAAAGATTCTGGAAAAAGTTTGTCAGTGGGTTTGGGCCTGGTTCCGCCATTGCTACTTGCTGAATTACCTCTAGGTGGTCATTGATTTCATGCTCATTGTCTGGGATGTACGCACAGCATTCTTCTTTGATAAGCGCGCACGCACCACCTCTCGCCGCTAGGGTGAAGTCAAGAGCCATTCGGTTCTGTAATACAACAGTTCTCATTGCATTCAGTTCATCAGTCACAAGTTCGAGAGCAGAAAAAGTTGCATTACTCATTACTTCGAGAAGTTTCGACAATTTTCTCAATTCCCAGATCGATTTGACTGCTCCATAGGCTGGGATTATTCCAGCCCAGGATATAACACTGTCACTCAAGTCCATATGAGTCAATTTCTCTTTATCCTTTACGGATGAATGATCTTTCCAATCAGCTTCGATTTTACCCACTGGATTAGCAGGTTTCTTGACTGAGTTCCCAGTTTTTTGAGCTATATCTCTCACATTCCGTATCTTACCCAGAGGCAATTCTGCAGTATGTCTTATTGCTGGAACCAGATAACCCAAAAAACAACTGCCGGACCAATTCTCAGGTAACCACTTATATGCTTTTTTCCCACAAACAAAATAACAATTTTCTACTTTAGTACTGATGCGGGTTAACTCTGAATGAAACATTTTCCTGTCTATAACAGACAATTGTTTATACAATTCAGGATTTTTCTGTACATCTTTCAATGTTGTTTTCATTAAGCTCAAATACGAATCATAATTCGTGCTACAACTAATACTCTGATCTTTTGCTTTTATATAATATTTATAAGACACAGTTATGTTGCAATTACTCCAACCAACTTGGAGCGCATCATTTTTGTAAAAACAAACAATTCCCTTTTGTGTAACAGGTAAATACAGTGCCACTTTGTCCTGTGATCTCACAGAACCTGTATCAAAAAGTAAATTCTCCCAAGTCTCATTTATCCCCAAAGGGACAGCGGACATCAAAAGTCCTCCATATGCTGTAGGTATGGCTGTACAAACCCAACAATTTGAAATGTTCATAGTCTCTACATACACACGTTTCATAGCTAGGTACGTGTTAAAGTTTGGATGCCAATCTGTGGCCAGTCCATCACGTTTCGTTACTTTTATCTGTGTAGTTATTTGCAGGAAAACCCCCAACAAAAGAAAAGTCACTACCAACATGGTTAATAAGTGTATGATCAGTAGGACAGTAAACCAATGTCTTTGGGGTTGCTTTGTACTTTTATACACTCTGCCCTTGGCCATTCTGTTTTTGTGATATATCAGCTACAAAACTTTTGTCTAACTGGAAATTCTTTACCGGCTTGCAGTGAGTCAGGTGAACCCAGGACGACCTCTCAGCAACCTTTACTGCAGTAGGCATTGCTAACAGTACTTGGTACGGACCTTCCCACTTAGGACTCGTCCAGTTTTTCTTTTTGATGACTTTTATCCACACCCAGGATCCTGGGGCTAGCACTGCGTCCAGTTTTGTCTGTTCTTTATCTGCAAAAGAGTTTAACTGAAAAACAGTCTTATTGGTTAACAATCTTTTCATGTAACTGGCTAATGAGCCATCGACCTCCAGCTCTGCAGGCATAAGAGCTTTCCACTGTGGCACATAATATGCCCTTCCAAATACTACTTCAAAGGAGTCAAGCCCTTTACATTTGGAACTGTTCTCATGCTCAGCAATGCTAGAGGTAAACAGCAAATCCAATTCTTCTGAGTCTCACTCATCAACTTCCTTAACTTGTTTTTCAAAATCCCATTGTACCTATCCACCAGTCCTGCTGACTGTGGGTGGTAAGCACAGTGATTCCTCAAGGAAATCCCAAAAAACCTCCCAAGTTGCTGAATTGTCTGATTGACAAAATGTGTCCCATTGTCACTATAGATCCTTTCCGGTATGCCAAATCTAGGAATTATTTCCTTTACTAGGGCCTTTGCCACTGTTGCTGCATCCGGATTCCTGGTTGGAAAAGCTTCTACCCATTTTGAAAACATATCTATGATCACTAAACAGTATTTCTTTCCTTCACATTTATTCAACTCTATGAAGTCCATACAAATAGTATGGAACGGATATGGTGGTGTAGGGAAACTTCCTTGATTCGGTTTGAATGCTCCCTGTGCATGATGTTTACTGCAAATATGACATGCTGCACAAAATTTTTGTGTGTAGTTCGTAAATCCGTATGTCTGGAATATTCTGTTAACTAACTGTACCATCCCCCCTGTTGAGACATGGCTCTGCCCATGGCTCAACAAAGCCGCATATCTAAATAAATTAGATGGTAATATCAGCTTTCTCTCTTTGGAGATGTACAATCCGTCTTCAAGGATTGCTCCTCGCCTTACCCACTTCTGTTTTTCTGTTTTCGTAGTTAATGTTTGCATTGTTTTTAACATTTCTAAATCTAAAATCTCAGAGGGTTGTAATTCCTCATTCAAAAGTAAAGTTTCTGAGTCTGAGGCTGCTTGCTTCCCAGCTGCATCAGCTCATGCATTACCTTTTGAAATCTTATCTTGTTGCTTTGTATGAGCTGCACATTTACAAATAGCTACTTTAGTAGGTAACTGAATAGAGTCTAATAAATTCAAGATCAGTTGCGCATGATTGATCGGTTTACCAGTGGATGTTATCATTCCCCTATTCTTCCACTGCTGCGCAAAAACATGCACTGTGGAGAAAGCATACTGACTATCAGTATATATGTTCACACATCTGTCCTTCGCTAGAGTGCAAGCTCGTGTTAAAGCTATCAATTCTGCTGCTTGAGCAGACAAGTTAGGCTGCAGGGGTTGGGCTTCTACAATCCCAACATCAGTAACCACTGCATAACCCACTAGATTTTTCCCTGTAGGACCCTTCCTACATGATCCGTCCACAAAAAAATGTTACCTCTGCATCAGCTAAAGGTATATCAGTAAGATCCTGTCGGGGTAAAGTTATTTGCTCCATTTCCTGTAGGCAACTGTGTGGTGTGCCATCCACAGGAGTCAGAAGCAACGTTGATGGATTTAATGTCGTACAACGTTCAATCACCATGTGAGGTTGACTCAGCAGTATGGTCATACAAGAAAGATGTCTAGCCGGAGACAAAAATGCAATTTTCTCTTGCAGTAAAATTATCGCAACTGCATGAGGCACCCTCAAGGTAAGAGGGTGAAATAATACCATTGAGGCCGAAGCCTGTACTGCCATGGCAGCTGCAACAACTGCCTGTACACAATGTGGCAACGACCGTGCCACTGGGTCCAACTGTGATGAATAGTAAGCTATGGGGCGTTGCTTATTCCCATGCTGTTGCATCAGAACTGACGTCATATATCCCTGCTTACAATCTACAGTCTGAAAAAATCTCTTATGATAATTCGGAAGCCCCAAAACTGATGATGAAGCTATCAATTGTTTTAGCCTGCAGAAGGCTGCTTCTGCCACTGGAGTCCAATGTAGTATATCTTGTGCTGCCATAGGTGTTTTAAATATTAAATCAGCCAATGGAGCCGACTCCACAGCATAGTTTGGTATCCAACTTCGACAAAAATTAGTCGTCCCCAGGAAGGACATCATTTCCTTCTTGGTAGTTGGCTTGGGAGCTTGTAAAATTGCTACCTTTCTATCTTCATCTAATGTTCTACCCCCCTTGGATATTACATATCCCAGGTACTTGACCTGTGTTTTCCAAAGTTGCAATTTATGCTTGTTTACTTTATGTCCCTGTTCTGCTAAAAACCTCAATAATGCTATCGTATCTTCCCTACACTGTTGCTGGGTAGGGGCTGCAAGCAGGATGTCATCCACATAAAGTAGAACTTGACTGCCCCCTGGTGGAGTAAATCCCGCCAGGTTGCTAGCCATCTCCTGTGCGAATATTGTTGGACTTTCACAGTATCCCTGTGGTAGTCGAGTATAGGTGTATCTGTTACCCTGAAATGTAAAAGCAAACCAATACTGACTATCCGGATGTATAGGTATTGAAAAGAAAGCATTGCTTATATCTATCACGGTAAAATACTTCTGTTCTGGCTTCAAATCATTCAATAAAGTGTGCGGGTCTGGCACCGTAGGTGCCCTAGGTATTATTGCATCATTTACAGCTTGTAAATCCTGTACCATCCGCCATTCCCCGTTTGCTTTCCTAACAGGAAATAGAGGGGTATTACATGGTGAATCCAAAGATTCTACCAGTACTCCTTTCTTAAGTAATGCTGCTATTATAGGCTTAATTCCCTGCTCTGCATCTCTTCTCAAAGGGTATTGTTTCTTTTGTGGTCTAAATGCTGACTTTGGTGTGATAGTTACTGGACCTGCTGTCCGAATAAGCCCTACATCTGATTTCCCTGTTGACCAAAGAATGCTTAGTATATCACACAAAGCTTTTTCTTCCTCTTCCAGTAGGAACATCAATCAGCTGTCCTCACTTTGTTGTAAGTGTACAGCTGGACGTGCTTGCGTTAACCAATTCAGTTTTTGCTTTTGTATTCCTTGTTCTGACAACTCTAAGTCAGTTTGCCTTTCCCATCTTGTCACATTTTCACCTAGATCTACCCATCTGGCATGTTTATGTTTGGTTAAACTGACATGCGGTAGCCAGTTGGACTTATACAGTCCCGTGAATTCCTGGGGTAATGAACAACTCGCCACACTATTACCCTCAGTATCCCAGTACAGGGTTCGTAATACTAACCTATTTGCAGGATTTCTGAACAATTTCTCCTCATATTCTTTATCAGGTCCTGGTGTACTACAATAGTACAAAGTACAATGTAACAAGTGCTGTTGATCAATGTGAGGGGAGGGTACCTTACTGATGGCTACGTTCATCAGTTCTTCGGTTACTGCCCCTGGACCAGTCGTAACTAGGTCCTGGCTGTACCAATAGTAGGCTTCACCCTCCGATCGCATCACAAAAGTATCCATTTGTCTTTGTGCCTCCATACCTTTTATGGTAGGAACTACTGCTATGCCAAAAAGCTGCATAAGGTCTCTTCCCAGTAAATTCACTGGACATTTGGCAGAAAGTACTATCTTACTTCTCTGGGTCATACCTGAAATAGGGTCAGTTATTGCTATATCATGGGAAAGTGGTTCCCTGTATAGCTGTCCGTTTGCTGCTTTCACTAATATATAATCAGGTGATTCAGAGTGTTCCGGTAACTTTGAAGGATGTATCAAAGTTCGTGATGCCCCTGAATCACACAAAAATTTTACTTCCCTCCCCTCCACCAGAAGTGTAACTTCCGGTTTCGTGTCCGCCAAATAGAGCTCTAAGCTCAACAAGGCTAAATCTAAAACTTCACTTTCCTCATCACCTACTTGCACTTCCTCTATTCCAACTACTGTGTTAACATTTTCTCCCTGCTCATTACTCTCTCCTGATGACTGTTGAACGTTATGACTATCATATAGTCAATCCTCATCACTCCTATCCTTCCCTTCTGTAGTCGTTTTTTTATTCGATCTGCAATCCCTTGCTAAATGTCCTTTTTTCCCACACTTGAAGCATTCACCTTTTCTTTTCCTCTCCTCAAAAACCTCTGAGTCTCTGTCAGAGCGCTTATTGCTCTGAGTGTTTTTCCTCCCCTTTTTACCTGACTGTACTACAAAGACTTCTGCTCCGTCTTCAGCTGTGAAGACCTGCGTCTTCTTTTTCTTCTTACTGTTAAAGTGTCTTTCAGCATGCCTAGCATACTCAAGTAAGGCTTGCAGCCTGCTCGTTCGATGATCTATCATATGCTTTGTAATAAAGCTACTGATAGGGGCAATGCAACCTTTTAAAAATGCATTTTTCAATTGTTGTTCATATGAGCTATCATTTTTCTGATTTTCGGGAATAGGCATACCGCTATGGTTATTAAAACATTCTAATAATCTACCAAAGTACCCATCCACAGATTCATTGTCATGTTGTATACACTGATTAATACAGATCCAATCTGCTCTAGGTTTCCATTTTTCAGTAATTCGGTCCGTAAGACCCTTCAACCTAGTGTCTAACTCTGCGTCACTATGTAGGAGGGGCTTGAGTTGCGCGTCACATGCATTCCAGGTGCCACAAACCATGTGCCAGTCTGGGCCAATAATTTGTCTAATAACTTTCTCGACTTCTTCCCCATTTAAGTGGTAACTCAATCGAATACCTTGTAAATCTTGTATAAACTTTTCATGATTAATTTTCGGACGGGGAATCCCCTCTGTAGCCTTCCGGATATCTTCCGGTGTCCATGGTCTATATACTAAGAGGGTTGGGTCCTGGCCTTCCTGTCCTGCCTGAGGGTTCGGTACTTCAATTAATGGACAGATTTCCTCACTCTCTTCTAGTGAGTCCCTCACTTGAGTGTCCCTAAGTGTTTTATGTGTTCGGGATCTAGTCTCAATAGGTTCTCTTACAAATGGTTGTTTAAATGCCCCTGTTGCCTCAGGATAACGTGGGGGGGACCAGCCTGTCCTCCCGCTTCATATCCTGGGTAAAGTATCGGTGGTGGCGGAGGGGGAGGGGCTGTCACTACTACTATATTATTATCTTCTTTATCTAAGAATAATGCTTTCGCATTTTTAACCTTCTGTTCCCTTCGGTTTACTTCCTCAATCCACCTGTGTGCTTGAGGAATACCCAACTGTCGTTTTTTTGCCTGACCCTCTGTGTCAGATTTTAACTGTTTCAAAAGTTTCACTAACGAAATTTTGTCTAATTTACCATCAAATTCATATTTCTTAACCCATTTTGCAAAATATCTCACATTATCTGCTCTCTGCAATTGCATATATTTCGCATCATCCGTCAAAGGCGGATCTCGCGATCTTTTAGTGCACTGATTTCCCATGTCTTAAAAAGACTGTTACGTAACCCTTCTCTTGTACCACGTGTTATCTTTTTCCCTATATCCACAGTAGTGTCTAGAATGACTGTTAACTTTGCTTTGTTTTTTTTCCTTATCTATGACTCAACGTAAAGTACTTCAATACGTTCTCGTCCTGCTATCACAAATCTCGATAACAGTACAGTGTAACCTGGTCCCTGATCTAAAACAAAGACAAAGAGGGAAACTCTCCTTACCTGAGCCTCCCGTTTATGACTGCACGTTTTCTTCTTGGGATCCAGTTTTCCGCTTTTCAGCCACAGATCAGAAAGTGGACAGCCTCTTTACACACAACAATTCAGTCGGAGGTCTTTTCACTCAAGAAGAACCATTTGTTTTGGCAGCTTCTCCTGCGCAGATTTATTACCACCCATGCACTCTGACCTGCAGCTTACCAAGGGAATTCCGGCTTAAGAAGGACCAAAATGTCAAATAAATTGTTAAAATCAGACTGTAAAAATCATTAGGCTTTTCAAAATGACAGTCAATAACACAGGATGCTCAGGTTCAAACAATATTGCTTTACTAATGTACATTAGGAGGCAAAAAACTATACAAAACAAGTATAGAGTTTTGACTGACTCTATACAGGAAATACCCTCAATTATATACCATTTGCAATCAGCTTTTGCCCACCTTACTGACGTGGTCAGTCACAGGGCATTTACATCACTATAGTCCATAATACTTCATTCATAAGAAGATGCTTAGGTAATGTTTTTAAAAACTTTCCCATGAGAATAACACAGCCTTGCGAGGCACCTGGTCCATTACAATGTCTTCCTGTAGATGTTACTTTAGATTAGTTCGGAAACAATGGTCGGTTCTTTTCTTAATACGTTCCTTTGTCTCTCTGGTTAGCAGCTGCACACTATCTCTGATAGTGTTCACAAGGCCATCCTTCTCGGTGGAAGGAAGAAAGATATACATGCATACATATTTATTTCTCTCTGACCCAGCAGATTATAGTTACTGAAAGACATAAGCTTGCTGAGCTGGCTACTGCCAGGGTCAGAGGTTAACCACACTGCAGCTAAGTTTCAAACAGTTACATGCAAAATCATTTCTACTGCCATATTGTTAAATAGAATCAAATGCATTACATATTATACTGTTTCTAAACTCTGCACTACATATATGTTTAAGTACATATTCTTCTAACAGTTTATATATGTCTAAGTACATATTTTTCTAGCATTCTGTATATGTTTAAGTACATATTCTTCTAACAGTTTATATATGTCTGAGTACATATTTTTCTAACAGTTACCCTTCAGCAAAGGATGTCAATATGTATGTACAGCAGTAGGTACATATTCAGGGTATTTACTAGCCTGTCCATGTAAAAGAGCTACGCAGGTAAACACCTTGAAAACAATTGTCTTGATCATTTTGTATTATGGCATTCCTCTCCAGAAACAAACTGACAACTGCTCACATTTTAAGGGAAAATGGTACAGGGTTATAGTAAACAATATAACAGTGCAGTGGTGCAGTAGTAGCATAGTCACCTCACAGCAAGAGGTTCTCCGGTTCAATTCTCGGCTGGGGTGTCTTCTGTGCTGAGTCTGTATATCCTCCCTGCATTTGTGTGGGTTTCCTCTGGGTTCTCCAGTTTCCTCCCATGTTACAAAGACATACACCTGGAGTGTTTATCCCCGGGCCTCCGCTGAGAATTGGCTTTGTTCCAAGTCAGACTTTCCTGGTTAACAAATGTTAAATAAAAAATAAATAAAATAAAAAAACATTGAATGGGTGTTTCACATCCCTTATTACCCTCAAACAGTATGTTTGATTGAGTGAATTAATGGATTGTTAAAAGAGCAATTAAGAAAGTTGGGAAATGGTTCCCTACAAAATTGGAGAGACAATATGAACACAGCTCTGCAAATTTTAAACAACAGACCAATTGCAGAAAGTGAGAGTCCTCTAACGAGGATGTTGACTCCATCATTGCAGATCAAACCTTATGTAGCTACCAATACCATTATGTACTGGGAAATGAAAGAACGTGCTGTGCCTCCATTTAGAGTAACTCCAGAAGCAGCAGAATGAGATTTGTACGCCTTACAAATGTATAGGTTAAATCCTAGAGACATTCAGTTGTATAAAAGAGGAGTAGGAGTTCAAATACCTCCTGAACATTGTGGTTTGATAATGGTCAAATCAGGACTAGCTTTAAAAGTATGCAGATTATGCAGATTATGGGCGGTGTCATTGATGCTGATCACCAAGGTGAAATCAAAGTGATATTAATTAACAGTGGCACTTCAAACTTGCTAATACAAAAGGGGGACAGAGTGGCTAAACTTCTCATAATGCAAGTGTATGTTGGGTCTGTGATAAAGGGAACAGTCCCCACCACTGTGACAGAGGACATAAGGAATTTGGATCCACAAACCTAAATAATGGTGCAAAAATATGGATCTAATCACCAAATAAATTGGCGCCTGAGCCAGCTGAAGTTGTGCTGCAGGAAAATATAACACCTACACCATTCTAGTAATAAGACCAGGACAGGAAAAATGGGAATATGTACCTGCAAACAATTGCTATCTGCAAGAATAAATATTTTGCCTTTTTGTGATTTCAGATTTCATTGAAATGCATAGTGATCGTTGTACTATGTGGAGTCCATCTGGCTGAATCTGTAACACCAGGTGTGAAAGTACAGAAACTTAATACTACCACGATACAGAAGGGATGGACTAATAGTACAAGAACTAGAACACAGATGAATTTTACATGTCCAGCTAATGAAGGTTGTTGCATTGCAAATATGACAATTACAGGGAATGTAACTATTTGGAGAGCAGGAAAAGAACATGTGTATCATCAGTTATTAGATTTAGCAGAAGTTACGATTTAAGTAACTAACAAAACAGATATAAAATGCTGTAATCTTGATATTAATTGTAATAGAAATTATGAAACTAGGTATAATTGCTGTAAAAATTACACAGACATTTTTAATTTTAATATGTATCTACAAAATATTACTGAATTATTTTGCATGAACAGTTCTAAAATTAATAAAAGAAATGCATGGGCTTCAGTTATAACTATACTAAATAATAATCCTACAGCACATTTTAATCAAATAGTAAAAGTTCCTTCAACATGTAAATATGTAGGGCAAAAATATCAAAAGACTGTATTGCATTTTAACATTATTTTCCCAAGCACTGAAACATATAGAAGACGATGAGCTTTGTATGACACCTTATTAGGAGGTGTAGGAACTGGGTTAGGAACCCTGAATGCAACTGATGTTAAAGTCTTAGCTAATAAATTGAAAACTACTGCTCAGGATATCTCTCAGACTGTCCATTTACAGGCTCAGTGGAAGCCCACTGTGTGGCATACTCAAAACCAGACCGCTAACTATAAAAAAGAATTTCTGACACAGTTTAATGATTCGTTAATTAGTAATTTAAATTTTGACACAAATGCAACTCAGTTTGCAAACTAGACTAAATGTACTCTTCCGTCTATGTATATGCAGATACAAAAGAATTCGGTTCAAAGTAATTATTAGTTAATGATGAATATGTTTGACGACAATTGTTTCACAAATGGATTTCTAAAAATAATTGGATAAAGTTGTCTTCTGATAAAACAAAATGTATTGATAAATTTTGCATTGGACAGATAGTTCATTCTATTCTTGCTGACACTAGAATAATGTGTGAATTTTAGTATTACCCTTAGGATTTGGACCTCCTATATATCCTTTTCAATATTGACTAGCACAAGCAGAAGGAAACTATATGGATTTCTCTAAGAGAACGCACATGCTGGAACATTGAACCAGTACTATGAACGGACTAATCTGTTGTATATGAACCATGTTTTCTTCAGCATTCAGTTAACATATGTAAACGGGCTACATTACCTTCCACTTTTGAAATGTTTACTATAGTTGCTCTGCAATTTATATGTTTCGTAACTAATCAATCGTTGTCATATAATGTTGGTCATCCTTTTGTAGGATGTTTAAGTATTGTTACACATCTGATTTAGCATAATGAAACTTATGTATTTACTCCTGAGATTCATACTGGAATATCTTTTCTCTGGCTACCAAAAGATCTGTATTTTCCTAACCTCACCTTTTCACTGAATTTTTTGTATACAGTAATTAATAACACTAATCAGTTACAAAAACATTTGCAGATGGTAAATCACAGTATATTGCATCATGAAATGCACAGTATAATTGTGGGTCATAAATTGATCCATTTAGCAAGAGACTGAATCAGATACAGCACATAACTGGTGGGATACATTCATCGGATGATCATCATCAGGGACCAGACTGTTAAATTGCATAATACACCCCATATTAATAATAATAGTTTTATTAACTATTTGGAATTGCTATTTAACATATATCTACAAAAAGGCTTCTCAAGTATTATTAGTTTCCTATACATAAGTTAGTAGTCAAAGGACCAAATTTGATACGAATGTAATACAAAAGGTATACCTTGAGTGTGAGCGAGTTAACTGCTGCCTTAGTATGGTAAAACTGATATAGTAAAGGGTTAATATTCTTTATGCTGTATTTTCCTTAATTTTTTCTATGGGAATGAGTTACTTTATAACTTGTTTTTTTAAATTTCTTCTTGTTTATTCACAAGCTCCGTGACCCCAAGACCTGGCAGACAGCTTCTTTTGCACAATTCTTTATGTTTCCAGGTAACCACGGGAACTAGCAGGCTTACTTGGAGCATTCCTGGGGGTCCATCCAATGCCTATGTTTTGTTTCAACATAATCTTTGCTAATCCTGTGTGTGTTAACACACATAGCCTTTAAAAGATGAGACTTTTTGCTCAGTGAGACAGAAGCCTCACCTATGGAGTAAATGCACTACCCAGGTAATTTCCTGATAGAGACTCCTGCCTGGCTGAAATGGGGCATCTCAGCTGATGTTTTGGCAAGGATGAAACTTTTAACTTTATTGGTGATGTATTAATTCTGTTATTTCTTGATATACTATGATGAATTGCTTTATTTAAGTTATACTATGTTGTTTTATATGTATTATCTAATTTTACTGTAATAAAGTGACTACTGCCTGACTTCTTTGTCTTGATCATTTCTGATCCTGCTAAAATTAAACTCATTAGGCAATACAAGCTCCATGTAGGTTAGATAGTAATATTGTATGTGACCACACTCCACTGGACCAATAATTAAGGAGCCTCAATCCTCACCACTGGCAATAGTGGGGGACATTCACTAAGAGGATGACAAGTACACACACAGTATTTCCAGGTGAAGCTCTCTGCATCAAGTGCAATTTCCCTTAAGAGCACACAGAGACCACAGTCAGTCCAGTTCTTGTTTCCTCCAGATCCCCAATAAGACTCCCCAGATCTCAGCTGAGTTACCAAGCCAAGACCTCCAGCACCCTCTCTGTCCAACCAGTACTTCATGTCCCTGCTCAAGTAGCTAACACACACATACTCTTTGAGGTTTGATTTACACTCACACACACCTGGGAAAGGCTGGCACAAATTTACTAGCTATGCCCCCTTCTGCCCAGACTATAAGGTAGTTTCCACTGCCACCAATCACTCCTTATCAGCTACTTTAAGGCCCTTAACAAGTGGTGTCCAATCTTACTGTGTAATATTAATATTAACACAACTGTTAGTTTGACCAAGAGCAAAGTTATTAGGAGTGGTCCACACAGTGTCACCAAATAAATATGCAAGTACTCTCAAAACTTAAATATCACTACACAGATCATCCACAATGAAAGGTTTAAATATATTTTATAATAAATAATAAAAGAACAGGACAATGCTAAATATATATTCATAGTAACATCAGAGTTCAAAACTACAGGAAATATTTAAAATAACATTGCAGTACAGGCCCACACAATTAAAGAAAAACATCTAAACTAAGCTTTACTATATTCCTGACTGTATCTAAGAGAGTTATACTGTTCCCTAGAAACTTACTTCATTAGACCAAGGCAGATGTGGTGGGTAGATCTTATTGTCAGGTCTAAGACATAATGCTGAATGCTCTGTCTCACTAAGGGACTTCTCAAATTAATATCCAAAATATTACTGCTGGGATAGCTTGCAGAATTACATTATTTCTGGTCATCTAACTTCTAGTTCCCAGGCCAAACCCCCCATTGCTAGAAGCTGGCAGCATTTAGCATGTACCTGTAAAAATATACAGATGAGGGCTTTTGTTCAGATCTTTGGCAGATGTTGGAAGTCATAAAACAATTGCATTCCTTCATGCTTCAAAGGTAGCAATTACTTTACTTCAAGGACAACACAGAAAGCTTCCTACTACAGACTTTGTGTCTCTAGCTGGATTGAAAACTTGAGAGATAGCCTCGTTATTCTGCAGTCTATAAAGTGATTTCATTTTAGATATTTTTCTAAAGTTTGCTGGACTGAGGTTAACCCTCCAGTTTCCTCTGTTAAGTATATACATGTGGGCAGTTACAATAGTGCAGGTACATTTCTGTTCTCTTTATGTAGGGCATACTGTGGTTACATTTCAAACACAGCACTCTATAAATACATTTTCAACACACAAGTCTGTACAAGCAGTTTGATATACATATGACATAAATTTCTAATACATTTGTAAAACAAGTATTTATATAAATCATTTCAATATTGCCCAATGACATATAATTATTTACAAAATTTCAGCTAGCTGTGCTGTCAGTATCTCCTTTTGTAAGTGTGTACTGATACACACCATCAGAAATTACAATACTGCTTTTTCTTTGACAGTGGGTATATCTGTCTGTATCCCTTCATCAAATCTAGTGTTGTTAGGTATCTGTCCTTTCCTAGGTTCTCTATAAACTCATCAATTCTGGGCATGGGATAGCTAACAAACTTTGAAAGTTTATTCAGTACTGCAATGTCATTAAAAAAATCAAATGCTTCTGTAAGGTTTAAAAACTACCACTGCAGAGTTGTTTCATTTATTCTGTGATTTTTCTAGCACCCCTAGTTTGAGCATCTTTTGAACTTCTCTTACTATTTTTATCTTTTTGTATATTTTTTCACTCTGTTACTCTGTAAGGAGTCACTGTAACCTTCATTTCAACTATTGTCTCGATGAACTACTTTGTTATTGCTTACATTTCTGTATTTTTTGTTTGTGAAATGTTTTGTAATTCATCCAGGTTGAGTCTGAAATTGGTCAGTATTCATCAGTGCACTACCCCGGTAAACAAAATAAATAAACAAATGAATAAATAAATATTAGTTTCGTTCTCCCAATTATTTCTGAAAACACTCCTATATTACTTAAGAGAAATCCTGGTACTTCTTCTTTTGCACACTTGCCAAGGAATTTTCTGACTGCACTTCCAGTAGAGGTTCTTTGGTCTCTCCTGTATGAACTTCAGCTTGCAAGCTCTCTACAGACATTTCCACTTCTTTTCACAGATTCAGTTCATTAATTTGTTAAATCATTTTCTTTCCTAGCTGTCTAACTTTATAGTTCACTGCATTTTTTCTTTCAGTCACCTCAAATTGCCCCTGCCATGATCTTCCCACAGGACACTGATACTAATACCTGATCGCATTGTTTAGTTGTTTCAGTCAGGCTCTTATCGACTCTGTTTCATCCTTTAGACTTTCTGCATGTGTTTCTTTACTATAGACATAAACAGCTTTAGGGTATCCTGCAAAGTAGCATAGTGTTATATCACATGTTTAAATGGTGTCTCCTCTTATTGGTCCATAGGTGAGTACTAGGCTAGCTGCCCTTGGGGGGTCCATTTTAAGCTTAGCTGATTTCCCTTTCAAAGACAGAATCAAACCATGTACCTTGTGCCTGTCAGGTAAACACCTTAACCATTATACCAACCCCCAACCCAATTCCTTAGTAATATTGAGCAGTCCTCTGGGATGCTTGCTGTGCAGAGGTTTAGATGCAGTAAACCCAGATGAAGGCTGTGCAAAGAATAAGTAGAGAAACAAATGGTCTCAGTTTTCATCATCTGTACCAATAACTTTCCTTAACATGGAATCAGTACTTTTTGGAACCTCCCATCTAATCCACCTGTCTGTAGATGGTAGATCAATGTCCTCAACTGTTTGACATTAAAACATGAAATACCTGATGCAATACTCTTGATATCAAGGGAGTGCCTTTCGGTGAGCGTCTCTTTAGGGATGCCATCTCTAGAAAATAACAATACCAGTTCTTAGGCAGTAGTGTTACCATTAGTGTTGTGTAATTACACTGCTTCCAGGCATATTGTAGCCTTGTTTTCATTAGTATTAGTAGTACGTACTGATATCCACTGCTAGATTTTACTAGTGACCTCACAATGTCTATAGCATTACTTTCAAACTGCAAATCTATAATAGCAATTAGGACAAAGGACTCATAAATCCAGGATGGTGTGCAGTTTTATGGAATTTTGGACAAGAAACACTGAAGTTTTCTCTGTTGTCATGTCTGGCCAATAAAAATATGTATATTTATTTATTTATTTATTATTTGTTTGTCTTTGCTAACCAGGAAAAGTTTGACTGGGTAAAATCAATTTTCAGTGGGCATGATTTTTAAATATTTCTTACAGGAATATATCATTTTAACACAAAACAAGAGAAATTAACGTAAATTGGTTAATTAATTTTTGAATAGAAAAATATCATACAATAACATTTAAAGTATTTATAGCATGATGGCTGGAGGGAAAGATCAGACTGGGGAGTTTTCAAGTTTAGTAATAATTTACAGACAGATAACTAGAATGTGACTTAAAATGATACGACAGGAACGAAAGGAGGAGTTATGGAAATGAGCAGGAGGACAAATGGACAGAGAAGGAATTGTAGTTACTGGTGGTGTGACAGAGAAGAAAAAGTAAGAGTTTAGGAAATATGTGCAGCATGAGGAGGAGCGAAAAGGTACAAAAAGATTGGGAAGCAAAGTGGCTGTAAGAGGAAAGTAATGTGAGTGAAGCCGGCCTGGTGATCAGGAAGAACAGAGACATATTTGGCAGAGGTGTTGTTTAAGCAAAGTTTTGAAACATTTGAGTTTGGTCTCTGTTTTAACTGTGTGTGTACAGCAGACTATTTTGAAATGCTGGGCATTTGTTTGGGGAGTGCAATAGGTTGTGGGCAATGATTAGTTATGTATATGTCAACTGGTTTGGGGATTCAAGCCAGTTTAATTGCTTTAATATAAGGCAGTGGCGTGTTCTATAACATAGGTTGGTTGCAAATTTAGCTATTTTGTAGTAGCAAGAGGCCAGTTTCATTTTATAAGTAGTGTTGATATTTGTAAGAATAAGGGAAGCATAAGGTGGAGGTGGGATTACAACAAGGATCAGCTCTGAGCCCTTTTTATTTACAGTGGTCATGGACAGGTTGACAGATGAGATCAGGTAGGAGACCCCTTGGACTATGATGTTTGTTGATGACATTGTGATTTGTAGTGAGAGTAGAGAACAGGTTGAGGAGACCCTGGAGAGGTGGAGATATGCTCTAGAAAGAAGAGGAATGAAGGTCAGGAGGATTAAGATAGAATATATGTGTGTGAATGAGAGAGGGAGGATAGAGGAAGGGTGAGAATGCAGGGAGTAGAGGTGGCGAAGGTGGATGAGTTTAAATACTTGGGATCAACAGCTCAGAGTAATGTTGAGTGTGGAAGAGAGGTGAAGAAGGGAGTACAGGCAGGATGGAGGGGGTGGAGAAGAGTGTCAGGAGTGATTTGTGATAGATGGGTACCAGTAAGAGTGAAAGGGAAGGTCTACAAGAGGGTAGTGAGACCAGCAATATTATATGGGTTGGAGACGATGACATTCACAAAAAGGCAGGAGTCAGAGCTGGACATGACAGAGTCAAAGATGATAAGAAAACGTAATGATTTAATTTAAAGTATTTATGACTTTGAGTTGACTTTAATAAAGTCCCTTTTTTTATGAGAGGCCGATTCCTTCCTGGAATGCTCAAGTGTGTTTATTTTTCTTTGTGGTTTTGAGTTGAGCACTAATCCATGTTTTTTTTCTTGATGTTAAAATTTGTACTGGGTGTGATAAGGATGGACAGGAGACAGGATTAGGAATAAGTATATCAGAGGGTCAGCTCAGGTTAGACGGTTTGGAGACAAAGCCAGAGAGGCGAGATTGTGTTGGTTTGGACATGTGTTGAGGAGGGATGCTGGGTATATTGGGAAAAGGATGCTAAGGATGGAGCTGCCAGGTAAGAGGAAAAGAGGAAGGTCTAAGATAAGGTTTATGGATGTGGTGAGAGAGGACATGTAGGTGGTTGGTGTGACAGAGCAAGATGCAGAGGACAGGAAGAAATGGAAATAGATGATCCACTGTGGTGACCCCTAATGGGAACAGCCAAAAGAAAAAGAAGAACATAATACAGATGGACATCTGTATGTTGCTGCTAAGGTAATTCTTGCTTGATCTGTCAGATAGTGTTAGGCCCTATTGAGGAAGACAAATTTTTGTGAGTTTTCTTGATGGAATGAAGTATGTGGTGAACAAAGTTGAGGTCATCACCTATTATGACTAAGAGTAGTTTATTTCAGTTTATGGTTTCTATTTTTATTTTATTATTTGAGGTAATATGAAATGTGTGTTTCTGTTTAAGCTGTTGTTTTGGAGTAAATAGTATACTTTTTTTTTTTCATTAAGCAGCAAGTTAGAATTTTTTAGCCATATTTCAACGTAAGCGGATGGTTTCTGAATGATTTCCTGTAATTTTGTTATGGATGGGGCAGAGCAGATAAGGGCTGAATCATCGGCATATTGTACAAGAGTGGCAAGTGATGTAGTGATATGAAGTTTATTTATGAAAATATTAAATGCAAAGGGGTCGAGTATTGACCCTTGGGGAACACCAACAGAGATTGGGTAGAATGCTGAAAGGTTCTTTTGCCACTTAGTTGCCTGTTGATGTTTGCATAAATAACTGTGAAACCAGGAGACACAGGGGTAAGTGAGACCTAGTGTTGCAAGTTTGGAGATGAGCTTTTGGGGGGACATTGAATCAAATGTTTTGGAAGAAGAAACAAGGTTGCCATCATTTTTGTATTGGTTTACTATGTTGATGGCATATGTTGAGGGCAGTAGTAAATACTGTGGTTGGACTTGAAATCCTGCTGCATGTTGGAGAAGAGGTGGTGTTTAGTTGTATGTTTCATAAGCTGAGAGTGAACACATTTCTCCAGGATTTTAGAGAGGGATGATAGGATAGCAATAGGTTTATAGTTTGCTAACTCTCTTGAAGTATCTCCTTTGTGAAGGGGTAAAATAATGGATTTTTTCCAGATGGATGGAACATAGGTTCATAGGTAGGTACTAGGCTATCTGCCCGAGGGCGTTTATAAGCCTAGCCAGAGTGTGTCGGCTTTTGCTGCCCCATTGATTAATTAACTGATCCTCTGTCAAGCAGAGCCAATGAAGTGATCCCAGCGGTGTATTTTGTTACACATCCACTCGTCAAGGTTTCTCTTGAAGAGTGTTAGTGAGGAGCTCTGCCTGATGTAATTTGGAATTTTGTTCCAAAGCATGGGGAGTCTCTGTGACAGGAATCTATCCTTCCAGCATGTTTTATTTATTGTTGTGGCGAGGTTTAGCTCACTAGAGTGAGTGACTCGCAATGACTTGGATTTCTTTAGGTGGAGCATGTCCATCAATTCTGAGTTGGACATGGCTTTGTAAGTCAGGCAGAGATCACCTCTGAGTAAGCGATATGCCACTGAGTACAGCCAGAGTTTTTTCAGTCAGGCTGCATAGGACATATGTTTGAGACCAGTAATCCTCTTGGTGAGGTACTTTTGTGGTCTTTCCAGCTATTGGAAGTGTCTTGTGAGGTACATCCCAAATGGGGCATTGTACTCTATGATGGGTCTAATGAGTGACGAGTAGAGGAGCACTATAACCTCTTTATATCTAGATGCAAACCCTTTAGTAATTAGATGGGCCACAGAGAAGGATTTCCTAACTACTTTGGCAATATGATTGTCAAAGGAGAGATTACTATCTACCTGGGTCCCTAGATCTCTGATTACCTCTTCTGTTTTAAGGGTCTGCCACCTATGTGGTAATTTGTGAGTGTTTTGTTTTTCCCAAACGGGATGACTATGCATTTTTTGGCATTTAGCTTGAGGCCATGACTTTGACACCAGATGTCCATCTCAGTAAGGCCTTTTTGGAGGATGTCTGTGTCAGCCAAAGAGTCAGTTATGGCTCCCAGTTTCATTGGTGAACTGGTTTAGCCATAGTCCTCCTATGTTTGCCTGTACTTCTGAGAAGTAAATGCCGAACAGTAGGGGTCCCAGGACCGAGCCTTGTGGGACACCACTTGTGACTGGTTTATAGTCGGACCTGGAGCCCACTATTGTTACCGTGTGAGTTCTGTCTGTAAGCCAGTTGGCAATCCATCTTGTGACGTAGGGGTTTATGTTCAGGCTGGTGAGTTTTTCTGTAATACCCGAGTGGGGAATGGTATCGAAAGCCTTGGCGAGGTGAAGGTAGGCTGTGTGAACCACCTTTCCCTTGTCTATTTCCTTGGTGACTATCTCGAAGAAGTCAACCAAGTTTAGTAGGCATAATCTGTCCTTAACAAAGCCAAACTGGGTCGGGTCAAGTGTTTGGAGGTTCCCAATGTCTTTGTTAATGAGTTCCATGATGATGCACTCCATAGTCTTGCAGACCAGGCTAGTCAGGCTTATGGGGCGATAGTTACCAGGTTCAGTTGTGGCCCCTCCTTTGTGGAGAGGAAAACCATTGCTATGCATCATTCAATGGGCACATAGCCTGTGAAGAGGCTGAGGTTTAACAGCATGTTTAGGTGGGGGGTTAGTTTGTTCTGTAGTTCATGCGAGATGCAGCCTGGGACACCATCTGGTCCCATTGACGCTGTGTTTTTGGCTTTTGAAAGGGCTGTTTTCACCTCTGCATCTGTGATTTTTGGGACACTACACTTTTCCGGTATTGTTGTGTGCCCTTTTGGAAGTGAGAGGGGTGACATTTGCACTGAATCTATTTGCCAGGATGTTGGCAATATCAGTAGGTTCAGTATATTTTGTGCTATTTTGCACTAGTTCAGTGCATGTCTGCGAGTTGCCACTTAGATTCTTAACATAGTTAAATAAGGCTTTGTGGTTATCTTCTGAATCTTTGGCTATTTTTCTTTCGAAGTTAGCCTTGGATGATTTCATGAGAGACCTCAGTTTCTTACTGATACTGATCAGGGATGTCTTTCCTTCTTGCGATTTGCTTTTTTTCTGAACTAGTTTCCTCCTTCTATTGTATAACCTGTTTATTGCAGGGGTCCACCAAACTGGTTTCCTTCTCTTAGAGGAGTGAGTCTTGGTTTTGCTAGGGATGGCACGATCCATGCATCCTTGTAGGTGCTCATAGAGTGTATTTGTAAAGGTTTTTGCATCTTGGGCAGCATTATCCATTAGCGTGGGGGCTGTGAAACCTGCCACCTCTGTCTTAAGTAAGGTGAAGTTTGCTTTGGAAAAGTTTTTTATTGTGGTTTCCTTAGTTGGGGGGTGGGGTGGGGTCTAGACATCCAGAGTGATTAGTTTATGGTCTGATCTAATCAGTGACGGGTTGACCTCCGGTGTGGAACACCTGTCGCCCATGTTGGTGATGACCAGGTCCAATATGTTTTCACCTCTGGTAGGGGAGTTTACCAGCTGATGCAGGACGTTTGATTTGATGAATTCCAGGAAGCGCTGGGCCTGGGAATTTGTACTTGAGTAGTTTTCCCAGTGAATGGTAGGGTAATTGAAATCATCCAATATCAGGGTGTTTGGTAGGACCTTCATGTTTTCCAGTATCTCCAGAAAGGTGGAGTGGTGGTCCTGGGTCATGGAGGGTGATCTGTAGCAGGCCACAATTTGCATTGCAGATTTGCCCGATGTTAGTTGCACATGGATGATCTCAGAGGTATCATACTGCGCCACTAACCTGGAGGTGTAGATATCGTTGATGAATATGGATACACACCCTCCTTTTGTGTTTCGGTCCATGTTCTGTGGCTGAAACATGTGGTATGAGTTGTAGCCCGGTAGTGCTGGTGTGCTCTCTGGAGCCTTGAACCAGGTTTCAGTTACTGCACAGATGTCAGCATTCTCCATACTGAGGAGTGCTTCGAGCGTGTGCATTTTGAGATTTAAACTCCTGGCGTTGAGTAGCATAACCCTCAGTTTTTTGTTAATTGTGCTGTTTATGGAGGTGGGTTTGACTTTTGAGCCTTGCATAAAAAAGGCACTATGGGGGCAGCAAGAGCCTTGGCCAGTATTCGAAAGCCTAGGGGTGACAGATGCAAGCTGTCTCTTGTGAAGCAATGCAGCTTGTCAAGCATGTCATCCCAGGCTGACAGACAATGGATCCCCATTGAATGACACCAGAAGCTTAGCCAATTGTTGACATTGATCATTTTTTCTTTATACTGAGGTATCATTCTTGGTGAGGGCAGGATGCTACTCAGGGTCAGGGTCATACCAGCCTGGGCTACATGATCAGAGAGCTCTTTCATGTCTCTTTTCATGTAGTCCAGGGAGGTACGTCTCAGGTCATTCACACCAACATGAACAATGACAGTCATATTCTTACTTGTTCTGGAGTGACCTGAGTGCTTGTGTTATGTGGTGGATTCTGGCTCCCGACAGGCAGCTAACAGTAACCTTCTGCTTGTCCAGCCTAGTGAGTGGGACGTCAGTGTGCCTGACTATAGAGTCACCAATTACTAGTGCGTTAGGTATGTTATTTCACCTTAGGGTCTGTGATTGTGCGGTACACTGATTTTGTGTTTTATGCGTTGTCCGGTTTGTGACAGGAAGTGCAGGTTATTTGGGTGTCTGCTTTGGAGGTCTCTGATGCTTTTGCAGGTTTTTATTTAGAGCCTCTGAGTATGATTTTGTGTATTTACGTGTATTTTTTTGCCAGTGCTGTTTTAGTAGGTCTGTGTGTGGCTGGAGTTGTGGTGGCAAGTGTTAACCTTCTCCTCTTGACTGTCTGTTCCAGTCTTGGGTCGAGACAGCCTAGCTTCCAGTTTGGCTGTATAATTGCATCTCTCGCATATGTTAGTGTTTTGTGGTAGGAGGAGAGGGTTGTCTGTGTACATGAGGCAGTTGTAACATTGCCTCAGAATACCCAGATTCACCAGCTGGACTGGAGAATGCACTTGAAGTTGCCCTTTGGTCATACCTGAATAGTAGGGTAAGCTGCTTAGTCGCTCGGTTGGTGAGGGGTGAGCAGGGCAATCAGTGTCAGGGTATATTAGTGCTTGCTATTAGGTCTGAGCAAGTGCTGGGCTGTAAGATGCTTTTTGAGTGCTTAGGTTGAGAGTTAGACTAGTTTCAAGGGAAAAACTGAAGAGGAGACTTAGTGGAGCCGGGAATAATTTAACCGTAGCTAACCGGCATTGCCCGGTGTGCAAAACCGTGCAAACGCGTTTTTTTATAGTAGGGAAATGAAAGAGATAGAAATTATCTCAAAATGGTCAATAAACTACTAACTTCTGGCCTGGAACCACTCCTCCAGGGACAGATAGGTTGCTCAAAGCTCCCCTTTCTCACAGGTGAACAGAGAAACTTCCTTCTATCCAAGTAAGATATGGGCAACTCAGAAACTAGTATCACAGCCCTGAATTCAGTACTAGCCTGAAAATTGGACTATACTAGCTTAGAAAGGCGGGAAACAAATAATTTGTTTGTTTTTTTTTTTATTTTTGAAAAGATAAGGCAAAGACAGTAAAAAATACACTTAAAACAGCTTTAAACGACTACAAACGATTAGAAAAGGCTATCACACTTTATTGTGTAGCCTACAACAGTTAAACAAATTATTTTATACAAAAAACTACTTTTTAAAAGTGCAGGCAGTCAAATAAGTACAATATGTGAAATAAACAAGCTTTTAAATCACAATAAACGCTGGAAAATCTACGTTTAGGCGGAAAACAGTTAAGTACAGCAAGAAAGTACAGAAAACTGATACTTAATCACTCCAGAGTCTCTCTCCTAAGCTAGAAGGCTTGTATCAGTTTAAGGCTTTCTGGTGCTACCCAGTAGGTTAGTTACAGGAAAGATAGGAAACAAGCGCAGATGTGGTCTTTTAACCCAGAAAGTTGAAAGAGATGGACAAACTGTCCAAATGGTCAATAAACTACAATTTCTGGGCCAAAAACCTCTCCTCTCATGGAAGACAGGCTACCTAGTGATTACCACTCTCACTGATAAGCTAAGGCTTTGCTCCAACACAGAAAGGCTTGCGGGGCCCAGAAGCTTACCAACAGTCCTGGATACAGCAACTCTGTATCTGGACTAGGCTAGTTACAGGAAGGGTGGGAAACAAGCGCAAATGCGGCTTTTAAACCAGAAAATTGAGAGAGATGGAAAAAAACTGCTCAAACAGCCAATAGCTACAATTTCTGGGCCAGGGACCACTCCTCTTGTGGTAGATAGGCTACCTGATGATTACCACTCCCACTGATAAGCTAGAAGGCTTCCCTCCAACATGGAAAGGCTTGAGGGGCTCAGAAGCTTACAAAGAGTCCTGGATACAGCAAATCTGTACCTGGACTAGACTAGTAACAGGAAAGGAAGAAAACAAGCGCAAACACAGGCTTTTAAATCAGAGGGTTGAAAGAGATGGAAAAGCTTCCCAAACGGCCAATAAACTATAATTTCTGGGCCAGAAACCACTCCTCTTGTGGTAGATAGGTTGCCTAGTGCTTACCACTCCCACTGATAAGCTAGAAGGCTTCCCTCCAACACAGAAAGGTTTGGGGGGCTCAGAAGCTTACCAACAGTCCTGGATACAGCAAATCTGTACCTGGATTACACTAGTTCTAGGAAAGGCAGGGACCAAAAGCAAAACGGGCTTTTAACCAGAAAGACTGCCCAAACTGCCATGAATTACAATTTCAGGGCCAAAACCCACTCTTCCCATGGTAGATAGGCTACCTAGTGCTTACCACTCCCACTGATAAGCTAGAAGGCTTCCCTCCAACACAGAAAGGTTTGGGGGGCTCAGAAGCTTACCAACAGTCCTGGATACAGCAAGTCTGTATCTGGACTTGACTAGTTACAGGAAAGGCAGGAAACAAGCTTAGAATTTTTTTTTAGAATAGTTTTCAGTAATTGTTCTGTTGATCAAAATGGAGACATGGAAGCTAATGTTTCTGCATCCATTTTGAGGAACTCAGTGGGAAGGTTATCGGTAGCTAAGGTTGTTGCTTTTAATTTGGCTCGTAATGTTTTATGGTTGATGTTGGGACAGGCTAAAAACTAAAAGACAGTGAGATGCCTTTGAGAGCAGATGGAAGTTAGAGGGGTAAAGTGAGGTGGTCATTGATTAGTGATAGAACTGACTGGATAAAATGAGTGTTGAACTGAGTGGCAATGGATTCTTTGTTGTTTGAAGTAGAAGGACAGTGTGTAGTGGCATGGCCAGGGTATAATAGTTTATTTAGAGAAAACCAAAAAAAGGCTGGGGTTGTTTTGGTGCTTATTTGGGAGATTTCTGTATTGCTGTAGTTTCATGCATCTGAAGATGACCTACTAACATGTGACTATGGGCTGTCTTCATTACTAGTATCCTACGTGGTTTTGGCACAAACAGTGTAAAATGTCCTCCCTATTTTTACACATACTACTTAACATACTATATTTTAACTTGAAGTAATGATAAAAAGTAAAAAGAACATTTTGTCCACTATGACTTGCAATAGTAATTCTAGACAAAAATCCATTCTACATTACTTTTTCTATTTAAACACACCTCTTGAATAGTCCTCTTTCTTTTAGATTGTTCTGCCTCTGTTTTATCATGAGAGTATATTACCCTTTCAGTTTATTTTCCTTTTCTATGTTAGCAAAGGTCATGTCAGAACAAAATCCATCTTCAGTTTTAATCTTTTCTTTACTTCTATCTGCCTTTTCTTGTGCTTTCTGCTTCATACTAGCAGAAATGGGTTCAGAACTTTGTGTTTTCCTACCTTTCTCACTTTCAGTCATCACTTTGTTCTGAGGGTACTTCTTTAAGCACTCTTCTTTTTCTATCTTAGTCATTTCTGTTTCAGTGTTAATTCTTCTCGAAGTCTCTGTGTAGTATTCTGCCTTGTGTTGATTTTTTACTTTAGAGTTTCCCATCAGGTCATCGTCAGTCTCTGTACTGACAGATTCTACACATCTGTGTTTCTGTTGCTGTAGTACTGAGGCAGACTTCTGATAACAATGATAATTTTAACTGCCTAATCATAACCACACTCTAGCCCCTTTTATAGTTTCCTTGTTAACATGCTAGGGTCTTTGCCTCCCAAGCACAATGTACACAATTCAAGCCTGAACTTTGCCTAATACCTGTATGGCATTTTCATGCTCTCCTTTTGTCTCTGTGGGGTTCCTACCACCTCCAAAAAACATGCTGTTTCTATCTCAGGTTCATCCAAAACTGGAGTTGTGGGCACAGTACAGATCCTAGATGGTGCCCTAAATGGGGAAGAGTTGTATAGACTAACCACTTTAGGCATCTAATGTGGTGCAAGTATCCTTAAGATAGGAGAACACAGATCACAGACTGTGTGCCGTGGGAAACTCAAAGGTGTAAATATTCGCTCTAGGTGACTCAGTCATGTTCACTAATTTTGCCAAATGGGAATTGGTATTTGCCAGTGATAAGTGGGTTGAGGATGTGGCCTTCTCTGACCTAAGCCAGGGACCCAAGCTAACTGGGGGAGGGGTGTATGCACCATCCATAAAGTGTGTACCACCCATAAAGCCTAGCAGCTCTGTTAGAGTCCTGTCAGGTTATGACACCACTGGCTGATACAGGCATTCTGAGTCCCAACATATCAAAAGGTTTTCAAAGTTCAACATTAAGGAATCAGAAAATAATAATGTTTATGCCCTGGGAAAAGGATGCCTGGAACATTAGCCTATATTTCTGAAGCAATCAGATTTTGTATCCTTTGTCAAATGGAACTTAAGCATGTTTAATAGATGAGGTTATTGAAAATTCAAATTTAATTTTATTTCATGAGGCAGGGGATATTTTAAAGAAGACTCTTTCTGCAGAGGCTAAGATAAAGTCAGGACTAGCCAGTTGTGTGGTGTCATGATTTCTTAGGCCAGAATTTGAGTTATAATTCATAAGTATAATTTTAAAAGGGAGACCGTATTGTTTGCCCAGTAATGTAAATGTTAATGTATTGAGTAAACAGGTGGCTATGGATATGACTGGTAACTGCTTGTTTTTTTTTAAATGAACATCCTCCAACTTCCACATAAAATCTTTATGCACTTCACAATCATAGTTAAACATTAATGAAACTGTTTGATTGTGAAGTGCATCAAGATTTTGTGTAGAAGTCGGAGGATGTTTATTTCTTATATTTATGTATCTTTATATTAACTGCCTTTTAATATTTGCATGGATTAATTGCTTTTGTAATTTGATTGGTTGCTTGAGTGCTTAAATTTAGTGAAGCTGTTATGCATTTCAGTCTGAAGAAGCGATCATGAAGATCGGAAAAGCACTTACTCTTGTTTTTATTTGTTTTGCCATTAAAGTGTATTATTTCCTTCAGCCGTGGTCGTTCGGCT
Source organism: Protopterus annectens (assembly GCF_019279795.1). Classification (NCBI taxonomy): domain Eukaryota; kingdom Metazoa; phylum Chordata; order Ceratodontiformes; family Protopteridae; genus Protopterus; species Protopterus annectens. Next base: position 397,057,298 of record NC_056744.1, read on the forward strand.
TCTTTTTATGTCCGAAAGCTTTAAGGTGAATACCGAGCATTCATCCAGTTCCTGTATTTATTTTCTTTTGGCCTGAATAGTATATTTATTGCAGTAATGATTCTTCCTTCAGCAATAAGATGTGAGGAGGAGTGTTACTTTTTAGAAGATTTTAGTAGGTTTAATACGTTGTCTGACTATATCTCAAAGTATAGGTGGAAGGAAAGGTTTTGGTCTAATTCTGTGCCCAGGTATATTTTTGGTGTGTGACATATGGTATAGTATTACAAGTTAGGCCCTATTAACAAGTTGGAAGGTGATTTTTATATTTATTTATTAATTAATATGACAGTAGATTTTTTTGTGGATTAATAACCAGCTTATTTTTAACAAGCCAGTTCCAAATAATGGCAATTCTTCTTGCAATTTATTAATTAATGCTGCATTATCATTTGTTTATCCTTGCAGTAACGATATAATCTGCATACACACTGCAGGAAATGGTTAGCAGATCCCACAATAGTCTGTTACTGAAAAGTGAGAAAAGGAGCATGCCACGCACAGTTCCTTGTGGCACACCTTTTTTTAATGGTGTCTATGTTTGGTAGTGAGTAAGCATTTAACCCAATGAAGGTTCTGTTGAGTAGACAGTTCCTGAACCATGAAAACTACATCTTCTGAAAATTCCAAGTCAGATAGCCTCGCCTCTGTAGTTGAAGACAATTATCTACGGTTTCAAAGACATGCTTGAGGGACAAACATATTGTATATGTACACATACCTTTGTCCATAGTTGCTAGGATTCAGTTGGTAAGGTAGATAGCAATACATGTGTTACATTTGTATCTAAAATCATGCTGTTTGTCTAACCAAGCTCAGCCTAAAATCATCATAAAATCATTTATTTTCATTATAAAGTTCAGTTGCATGAGGTAGTCACAATAACAGTAGATTTATGAGTAATTGGATCATTGCTGCAAGGAGCCGCATATATGATTTTGAACTAAGCAGTATCTGAACCACAGACTTCTAGCTCGAAGTTTTGAACAACTGGACATCCGTGGAATTTTGCAGTTGTCGCCTCCAATCTTAGCAGTTAGGGATTTGCTCAGTTATAAATCAAAGCTGACCATGCATATTTCTTTGTTCTGTTTTGGTATCCATGAAAAGAGAAAAAAGCAGAGATTCGGCACAGAGACCCTAAAACAGAAATGCTGCTTTAACTGGCAAAAGAAAATGGAAATGTGAGCAAATGTGGTGCTTAACTTAACCCGTATTACCCAAAGTGCATTTCTTCTCTTTCGGATTATGTCTGAAAAAAAAGATAATGCTAAGTATTCTGTTAATTTTAAGTATTCTGTTATAGTTTTAATTGTATTTTGTTTTAAATCTGAAAATGTGATTTGTACTGAGCCAGCAAAGCAAAAAGCTGCTTTTTAGTTCAAAGATTTTTCTCAGATTTATATATGCTGTGACTTGGCTTTAATGACAAATGCAATTATATAATTGAGAATGTGTATGACCTTGTCTGTCCCAAATCTTTATAAGATTGTCTTCGGGTTTTCTGCACACATGCCCAAACCACTGCAATCTGTTCCCTTTCACCTTTTCTGCAAATGAAGCTGCTTTGGCTTCTGCTGTTATGTCATTTCTTCGTCTGTCCTACAGTGTGCATCCTACCATCCATCTCAGGCACTTCATTTCCATCATCTCTACCTTCCACAGTTACTCTGCTACCCAGGTTTCTGTGCCATACAGTAGTACTGATTGCACCACTGTTTTGTACACCTAAATTTTCAGCTTCTTTGGCATTTTTCTATCACATATTACCCCAGGCACTCTGTGACGGCCCTCTGTGACGGTCAGCCTCTCTGAGTCTAGCTTTCACCTCCTCATTCAGACTTCCTGAACCACCCATCCTAAGTACTTGAAGCTCTTAATCTGTTCTACTATCTTCCCTTCTATATCAATTCTCAGCTTCTTCTGATTTTCCCCATTTGCTGCTATTGTAACTTATCTGTATTCAGTTTCATCCCAAATGCCTTTAGTTGTCCTTTCCATTCCCCTACCTCATGTCAAAGTCTTTCTCAGAGTCTGCCTGCACTGCCATGTTGTCTGCATACAGGAACTTTGTTTATCTGTCCCGTCCAACCTGTTCACTAATATAGTCCTTCACTGATATGAACAGAAGTGGTTTCAGAGTTGAACCCCAATGCACACCTAATCCTACTGGAAACCCCTCTGTGAGACAGAACACTGTTCCTACTTGAGTCATTGGGTCCTTGTATATAGCCTGCACTAATTCTACCAATGCTTATGAGACTTCAGAATACTGCAAAATTGTCCAAATCAGCTTTCTTGAGGCTTTGTCATATGCTTTCTCCAAGTCTTGGAATACCTGGTTGGACTCTTACCTCAACCCTAGCTTCCTCTCAGATATCTATCTTACTGAAGACATTAGGTCAGTTGTGCTGCATCCTAATCTAAATTTGAACTTCTTAGCTCCTGTCTTACTATTATTTTATCAATCACCCTCCCCAGAACTTTTATGCAGTGTGACAGGAGTTTGATACCTCTGTACAACCCACAGTTGTGTATTTCCTCTTTGTTCTTGTACAGTTGCACTAGTATGTTTATTCTCAAGTCATGATCTGGGACACACCTTTTTTCCATACTGCCATGAGTACCCTCAGGAGCCATTTTCCCTTATCTCACCCAACATCTTTATCACATCTGCTGGGACCTCATCTGAGCTTGCTGTTTTATCACATCTGCTGGGACCTCATCTGAGCCTGCTGTTTTCCCTGACTTCATTTTCCTTAGTTCTGTTCTTACTTCTTCTTCTAGAGTGGGCTCCTCCTATTATTTCATCTTAGGCTGTATCTGGGCCTTGGGCAGTACAGCTTCTGTGGGGGTTTCTTCATTCAGAAGCTGCTGAAAGTACTCCTTCCATCTGCCTTTGATTTGTGGTCTGGTGAGTGGGTTATTGCTGGCATCTCTTACGACGGGTATCTGACTATTTTCTTTATCTTTCTGTTTTTGGCTTGCAACCTGATAGACTTTCTTTATGCCATCTTCTGAGTCACTTTCCAGAAGTTCGCAGAGTGACTATAATGCCGTGTACTTTGCTATTGCAGCTTCTTCATTCCTTATTAGCTTGGTCTGTCTTTTCTGTCTCCCACTTTTCCCTGCACTCCTTCTTTCTTTAGATAACTTCCTGGACTTCTACATTGCACCACTAGCTTTTTTATGTACTTTATTCCCATACCTGGCTAGGTTCTGTAGTGCTCCCACATGCTGTTTGGAGGTGCTGACATTCTTCTTCACCTCTGCAGATTTCCTGCTTTTCCTGAGGTGCTAGAACCCTAACTAATTCCTTCAATTCGTGCTTTCTCTCCAGCCAACTTTAAGGTCTAGCACAGCTTGCAATCTCTTTGAGTAAGAAATCTGGACAAAGACATAAATAATGGGAGGGAGGGGGGAACAAAAGCTGAAAAATAGTGACAATTTTAAATATTGCTCTTACAAATTCAGAAAGTTGGTAAAGTAACATGAATTTTTATAATGGATATGAAGTCTGAAACTCAAATGTCTGTCATTATTTTCTGCCTTTGATCTTCAATAGTTTGTCAAAGGTTTTCCAGAAAACACCAATTTTATGAGAAATAGACCACAATATGAGGCAAAATCTGGACATTCTGTGAAAATCTGGACAGTTGAGAGGTATAAGGTCTACAGCCTAGTCTCTGTCAACCTTAGAGCCTTCTCTGACCACTTCTTGCTGCTGAATGTTGCAACAAGTGGTTTATGTTGTGGGATGACTGTTTCACTGGGGATGACTTTGCGATTGCTGACTCTACTCCAGTGCCCTTTCCTTACTAGGAGGAATCCTATCTGAGTTGCATGTGATCTTGTGACTGTCTCTCTTGCTGAATTATATGTAGGCCACCATCAAGCCATTTACCAGACAGACGTTTAGGATGGCCTTTCCTTCTTTATTCCTGTTGCCCCACCCATGTGGACTAAGGCAGTCCTCATATCCTGTTCTATCTGTTCTGATATGTGCATTCAGGTCACCCATTATAAACACCTATTCATGTTTCCTGCTTTATCTAGTAGGTCCTGTAAGTGCTGTCTGAATGCACTATTTCCTTCGGTATTACAATCCTGCTGTGCAGCCCAGGCTGATATTATGAATATTGCCCTACGCTGTGAGTCTATCACTAATTTTAATAACATCCCTCACTACCTTCTGAAGCCTCTCCCTCACCACAATTTCCACACTATTTCTAGTTTGCCTGTATAGTAGACTGTGGATCCCAAACCAAATGACTTTGCAGCACTGCCCTTCCATCTTGTCTCCTGGATACATAAGTTGTCCAGCCTCCTCCTAAGTTGCATCCTGTCAGCAAATATATAGATATCACACATTTACACATCAGAAATTAAAAATTCACTTTCATAACTTTTAAAGTTTATTAAGCAATCCATCCATCCATCTATCCATAGCCCCTTTTTTTCCAGTTTTTGCTCATGAGGTTGGGGGTGTCACATCAGCAGCGACCATCATCTAGAGCTAATGTTTACACCACCAGGTGGCTGGCTTTAAGCAGTTCTTCTTCTATACCACACACGTATACATGCACTCACACCTTCAGCCAGTTTAGAGTGTCCAGTCCATCTACTGCATGTCTTTGGACTGTAGTAGGAAACCCAAGCACTCAGAAAAAACTCATGTTAATACAGGGTGGACATGCAGACCCTATGAAAAAGGTATCCCAGCTGAAAATCAAACTGGAGAATATCTTGCTGTGAGGTGACAACACTACACGCAGAGCCACCGTGCCACCCACCAGCCATGTATGTCAGAAATACATCACGGGAAAAAATGTTATGAGTGCAAAAAGGCTGCACTTCCACAGCAGTATGGTGAGGCTAGAAATACCTGTAAATCCCTGTGTAACAAAGAAAAACTAGTCTATTTCAACAATCTTTTAATCAAACACCAACTTACAATGAAGTTTGAGATCATATTAACAAGTGTATTTTACTTTCTCCCATGCAGCTTGGATTTAAGAATCTTTTGTACTATTTAGTAATAACTCTATGCTAACATGGATGATGACCTACTTACAGAGGCATATTTACTGACAGAAAAGGGACTGCAAATCAGTTAGTCACCAGAGCTAAGAAAATTACAGCAACTGCTTCTCAAGCAGGTCCTGCTAACTAGTTCTGAAACTATTTAACAAGCAGAACTTTTCTTAAAAAAAACTCTTTTAGTGGGCAACCATATACAACTTGTAACAAGATGAAGAGTAAAGATTGTGCTGAACAAATTATTAACCAGGGAATGACTGCCCAAGTGTTACAAATAAATCTCATCTTCTAGAGGCAAAAGCAAAACGGAGACACCTACCTTTCCAGTAAGTTTGCTGAATGCCCCATCTTAAACACTGTCCATGGGGCCCATTTTAACTGCACTATCACCCTAAGGGCAACATTTACCATAGCAAGTTCAAATTTAACTTGCTCTCCTATTAAGTGCATTAAATCTGCAAAGGTTGTAGGCTTCCATTTATATTTTATACACTTTTTTGCCTCCCAAATAAGTAGTATCTTTGTTGATCCTGGGTAATTCTGTAAACCCTAGAAAGAATGACCTGACCTTATACACACTGAGCTTGGCTATATGGAGTCACTCCGAATAATCATCTTAAACCCCGTTAATAGTGACCACTCCCAAATATATGCATCCAGTCTTCCATATCTACCAATTTACAAGTCCATCAGGAAGAACTAAATCCATTAAACATCCAAAGTAACTTTGCCTTTTTATAAAAATGATTAAATTGGCACTGCCATATGAAAAATCTGAACTTTCTTGAGACCATAGTGCATCTGGGTGCAGCTACCAGTTTTGCCCAATCCATAGCAGAGATTTCTGCTTTTAAGTCCCTGCCTAACGTAAGTCTCTATTTATTTAAAAGTGTCTGTCTGGCAGGCAGAGGAATTATGTACAATATTCCTATTGTTCCTTTCATAGACTCCTTCTGAGATCTATTTGCTGTTATCCATTATTTCCACCTGGGCCAGTCTTCTCTTTTATGGTTTGTCAGCTTATTCAAATCTGGAGGCCGAGCTACCTTATTTATTTATTTTTTTTGAGGAAATGAATAATTATGGTTGACTGGCTATCTGAATATAAGTTAACCCCGATAAAACTAAAACTATTAAGATTAACTTCACACCAGTGAAATTCTCATTTTTGAACAGACCTAACCAAATGTGTTATTTAGCCATATATTGGAAAGCACACCATAATTAGTTTGCATTCCCATGTGAGTCATTAGCTTGTAGGGAGATGCTATCCATCATATATGTCTTTCTAAGGCATTCTTCACGCTGGGCACAGATGTCATGAGCAGCTTGTGGAAGTTGCCTTTAATCCAGTAATTCTTCTGTTGTTGATTAACACCTGGAAAAAAACAAAAAACAAGCAAAACAATCATTTTGTTAGAAAACAACTACAATGTGTGTACAAGTTGAGTGACGAAGTGGAGCAAAATAATGACATGCGAAACTGTAGTGACAGTTCGTCTGGGTGATAAAAGTGCTTGAGTACTTTAGATAGGAATGCTGATCGCATGTGTCCTGCTTGAATATCCAATATGTGTGTGAATCCATCCAGTCTTTTTTTGCTGTGCTTGTGGTCAGTCTCCTTGACCACAACAAATCATCAGAGGTAGTCTGTTGTCCACAATTCAGATGGCTAAAAGACTTGCTTAAAAGGTTTTTGGCTGGAAGGCAAACTGAATGTAAAATATTAGTGCACTAAATCCAAAGAGCAATAAAACACTCAGCAGAATGAGAATGGCTAGTAGAGTTGGCATCACAAAATGTCTGGGGGTTGGAAACTGAATGAACTGTGTAGTTAAAGATCAAACAAGCCAAATGGTAATGGAAAATCTGGGATTAGAGGTGTGCATACTTCCATTTAATATTTTTTCTTTTAGAGAGTAGATCAGCGCCAATTCCTATCTGTCTGCCAGTGGGTGAAGAGGATTAAGGCTGTGAGCTGTAGTTCCTGTGGTACAGGAATTGACTCCCTCAGTCCTCATTTGTCTAATGTGTGACCTTGATCAAGTCACTTAACCAGACATTGCTCATAGGTCACCCCTGAAAAGGGAATGTGTGTCCAGGGGGCCTATGTGGTTAACCAATTGGTATTATTATTGTTATAATTATTATTATTATTATTATTGTTATTATTATTATTATTATTCTAAAGAGTGAAAAGGGAAACATAAAAATAAGCTGATGGAGTGCCTGACACACAAAGACCAGGGTGGGAAGACAAAATGAACTAGGTAGTATGAGTTAAAACCATCAAAATGTCAACATAATTGACAGCAGAAATGCATATTCCCAGGCTGGTATTTGCCGCTGTGGGTAGCTGATTATTGCCTCAGCCAGTAAAAGTTATTATGAGAGTCTGAGATTAAGGATGTCTTTGACTGAGGTTGTGGTGTAGGGCCTGATTGATAACACACATTAAGGTGAATTTGCCACTGAAGTTTTATTTTTGCAATCTTAGTATTTGTATTTCCACTTAGTAACCTGTCACTGACAGATTCTAAGATGGAGGATTCAGATAAGATTTTACAAGTTTCACTGTCTGTTACTAGTGGGTTGTTGGGGCCTTTGTTTTTTAATAGCATAAGCATGCTGGGCAGTTCTGATATAGTCTATATATAGAAGAGTTTACATTTGTTACAGCTGGCTCTCTACACAAGCAACTCAGTTTTCCAGCCATGCCATGCTTTAATACGGTTCATAGGATCATAGGAGATTACTAGGCTAATGGCCGTGGGGCCCTTACAAGCCTAGCCAAGAGTTTATTCCCAAAAAGAAATCTCAGTCAGCACCTGTCGCCCCTGTCAATGAGAGACCCAGGTGGAACCCCTAGGACAAATTTGTTGTTTCCCATCCACTCAGTTTGCACTTGAAGAGGGTCAGTGAGGTGCTCTGTTTGACATGTATGGGAAGTCTATTCCAGAGACGTGACAGCCTCTGGGAGACAAACCTGTTTCTCCAGCAGGTTTTGTTGATGTTGCATATTAGATTCAGGCCTTTCTAGCGGGTAATGTGTGAGGAGTTAGACTTACAGATATGGAGAATCTCTAGTAGGGAAGGATCCGAGATTGCCTTGTAGGTGAGAAACAGATCACCCCTGAGCAATCTGTATGCTACTGAATAGAGTGATAATGATTTGAGCCTGTCCACATAGGACAAGTGCTGGAAGCCACGGATTCTCCTAGTGAGGTACTTCAGTGCCCTTTCCAGTTGGTGCAGATTTTTGGAGCAGTACATACCAAATGGGGCATTATACTCAATTATTGGTCTAATGAGGGAGGAGTATAGAGAGGTAATAACCTCCTTTTTTCTGGATGCAATCCCTTTACTTATGAGATGAACCAATTAAAAGGCTTTTCTGACCACTGCTGCTACATGATGGTCAAATGTGAGGTTGTTAGCAACTTGAGTGCCAGGTCTCTCACTACAGGTTGTGTGCTTAGGGGGGGGTTACCATTGATGTGGTAATCAGTAGGGGCTGTGTTTTTGCCGAATGGTATGATGATGCATTTTGTTTTACATTTAGCTTGAAGTCATGACTTTGGCACCATCATTAGTTGCTGTGAGACCCTCTTGCAATATGTTAACATCATTTAGGGAGTCAATGACAGCACCCAACTTACAGTCATCTGCAAACTTCATCAGCCACAGGCCTTTTGTCTTTGTCTGGACCTCTGAGAAGTAGATGCCAAACAGTAAGGGTCCCATGACAGATCCCTGGGGAACACCACTAGTGACAGGTTTGCTATCAGAGGTGAGGGCACCTATTTTGACTTTGAGGGTCCTGTCGGTGAGCATGTTGGCCGCCCACCTGACGAGATAGGGATTTACGCCAAGTTGTGTTAGCTTTTCTATGATGGCCGAGTGGGGGAATGTGTCAAAGGCCTTGGCCAGGTCAAGGTAAGCTACATGCACTGACTTTCCCTCATCCAGGGCCTTGGTGACAGTCTCAAAGAAGTCGACCAGGTTCAACAGGCAAGATCTGCCCTTGATGAATCTGAACTGGGTGTGGTCAAGTACTTGGAGCTTGCCTATGCCCTTGTTTATGAGATCCATGATAATATGCTCCATGGCTTTACAGAACAGACTTCTCAAGCTAATGGGGCGATATTTTCCAGGGTCAGTAGTGGCACCACCATTGTGCAAGGGGATGACAATGACAGTTCTCCACTCTGCTGGAATAAAGCCTGTACTTAGTCTGTGATTGAATAGGGTGCTGAATGGTAAAGCCAGTTATTGCTGGAGATGGTGCAGAATACAGCCTGGGATACTATCAGGTCTTAGATAGGGCCTTTAGCACTTGATCTATGGAGATGTGAGGTGCGGGACAAGTATCAGTGATGTCAAAAGGACCTTTGGGGGAGACAGGGAGGTGAAGTTTGTGCTGAATCTATCTGCTAGCAGGTTGGCTAAGTCAGCAGGATCGGTGTAAGTGATAACTGAAGAAGGCTTTGTGGTTTCCCTTTGTTTCAGTGGCTAGTTTTGATTCCTAATTGGCTTTGGAGGTTTTCACTAGTGATCTAATCTGCTTGTTGAGGCTAAGGAGGGAGTTTTACCAATTTGGAATATCTTCCTTTTTACCCTTGGGCAACATTTTCTTCCTTTTGTTGTAAAGCCTGTTGATAGAGGCTGTCCACCAAACAGGTTTGTGTTTTCTTGAGGACCAGGTTTTAGTTCTATTGGGTATGGCTGAGTCCATGCAGTTGTACAGCTGCTTGTATACTGCATTGGTGTACTGTTCAGCATAGTTGTCTGCATCCTCTAAGGGGGCGGTGGTGTGAAACTACAGATACCCTCCCTTAGGAGGTTGTTGTCAGCTTTTGAGAAGTTTTTTTAGTTTGATTACTGTTGGGGTTGGGTGGGGTGGGATAGAAACTTTGAATGAGACAGTCTGATGATCTGATTTCACCAGGGAAGAAAATACTATGGGAGAGGTGCAGCGGTCGCCCATGTTGGTGAGAACTAAGTCCAGAATGTTATCACCTTCTTTGTGGAGGGATCTCTGAAGTAGTTTTCATAGACCCCTCAATGAAAGATTTGCTTTAATGTACGTGTACTAGAGTGCTACCTCCAAAGCTGTCTTTGCATATTTTTTTACAGAACATTAACTTTAATGTATATATTTTAACAATGCAATTAACTTATTGTAGAACTCTTGATATCTTTATCTTTTATAACCTTATAAATACTTTTGCTTTAATAGATATCTTGCACATTGCCGTAATAACTTTGTGTATGCAACTATGAAGCGTTTCGCTCCAAACCTTCACTAAAAAGGGGTTTTAATTCCCAATCAGGGATTCCTGGTAAACAAATGTAAATAAATAAATAAATGGTCCTTCCTCTCGTAAACTCAGTCATGATAATGTGATGCTCCACATGGGCATGTACCTGTAATGGGTGGCGGGTGCGCCATTTGTCGGTTCTGACGCCATCTTTTCACTCTCTTGCTGTGTTTATAGAGAAATGAAGCTTTAAAATCAGCTTTAAAATGCTGATGATAATGCTGTTTCAAATGTATATTTTTTTCATTTGTCTGTGATGATTGTTTTATGGTTATAATGTCCGTTGAATATGCAAAGAAAATGCCTCTAGTCTTGTGTTCCTGTTCTGGACCATCCTGGAGCTGAACTGCTATGAAATGTGGGGAGTGGTAGCTACTCTTTTCTCTTGGTAAGAGCTCAATGGCTCTTTCTTCTATCCTGATGTCCCAGATCGGATTCAGGATGCCAGTTTCTTTAAAGGTTGACAAGGTTCCTGAAAACTTTATTCAGTTTACTTGTGATTCAGGCTGCCCTCACCCCTGTGACGTGATGAATTTGTATCTTGTGTTGGTTGATGCATATTCATAGCATATAGATGGAGGATGACCCCCATATGCTTCCTATACAAGTCTTTAAGAAGTCCTCTGTTCCATGGTGCTTTGTACACCTTCTTGCCAAGGAAGGCTACCTTTCCTTTGCTGAAATAGGTAGTTAAGTACAAGAAGTCCATAGAGTTACTGATGTAGGTAATGAAATTGCCCAGTACCTTTTAATTGATTTTCCAAAGAATGAAGATATCATCTGCACAACGTACATCACTGCCTGTGTTGGCCCAATGACCAACATTATGTAGGATTTTTCCCTCTCATATTTCTAGAGCTGTGTCAATAGTATGAGAGGAGAAATCATGCAGGACATGTACAACAAGAATCCTTATGTAAAGTACTTGAGCTCTTCTATTATCTGGACAAACTATTAATGCTTCTCTCATTGCACTACCTTACTTATGTATGCTAACCCTAACCCTTACCTTATGGAAAACCCTTTCCCTTATAGTACCCCTAAACAAGACATGCAGACACACTTCACGTACATCAGGACATGCACACAACACTAAATCTATCTTCTTCCCTAGCCCTTTCCTAAGTCCTAACCTGCAAACATTCTCAGGCATACTATCACCCCCAATGCAGAAACTTTCAGTATATCCAAATGTTTTGGCGTTAACACACACAGCCTGACTTACCATGACTGTAAGCACATACTGAATTACACTGCACATTTGGTATTGTGTATTTGTTTTAGTCTGGTTCAGCATTGTGCCCTTTTGAAAAGTGCCTTTCAAACACATGCCATTCGATCACCGGCACTACAAGATTTCAATAGTAAACCTATATACATTTATATATATATATATATATATATATATATATATATATATATATATATATATATATATATATGTGTGTGTGTGTGTGTGTGTGTGTGTGTGTGTATATATATATATATATATATATATATATATGTGTGTGTGTGTGTGTGTGTGTGTGTGTGTGTGTGTATATATATATATATATATATATATATATATATATATATATATATATATATATATATGTATACAGAGAGAGAGAGATAGATATACATATACATATTCTCCACAGATGACACATTTCTTTCATTTCATTTATCAAACCCTGCCATTGCATCATAACTACATCATTTTTCCCAAATTTTGTTCCTAGCAAATATACTTTATTCATTGAAAAATACACACCCCAATTGTCACCATATAACCCAAACCCTTCTTTTATCATTTTCATCTTTTGTCATCCCTGTTTCCTTTAAATATCCATTCAGACAAACCAACACTTCCCTCATCCATATTTTTGGTAAATACTACTATATCATCAGCATATGTCAAAACCACTGGAATCACCACCTCCCTTTGCATCACACATCAAGCATTTTTCATTTTATAAGCTGTGTCTCATATTACCACATTCACTACCTGTGCCAAAAATATTCCACTCATTGGACATCCTTACCTTACACCACACTTTATGCATATTTCTGTAACTAACATTCTCAAAGTATTATTTTGATATGCTGACATATACACATACACACTCCCCTAATTCTGTTACCTAATCAATACTTCTCCTTAACAACGCAGACAACATCATGTCCTACTGTATCAAATGCTTTGCTAATATCACCTACCTACCATAAATATGACAACCTCCCTTTTACTTATAATATCATCCTCATTTTCTCTCACAACCAATAACAATTCTTGACATCCCTTTCCTTTTATACCATATATACATTCTTCCATAATATCCCTCATCCTTCCATTCTCCTCTGTATTCATCTCATAAAAAATTATAATCTGTGTTATTTAGTGTGATGGGTCTCCAGTTTTTTTTATTTCATTCTTCTCATCTTTATTCCACATAAATTGTAATATCCTACTACATAACTGTGCAACTCTCCATAAGCAAACCTTTCCTATAACCATTAATTCAGAACATGTACAAAATATTGTCTTTGCCAATCCATTAATTTGTTGCATATTCCATACCTTATACCATCTGGGTCTTATACAGAATCAACATTTACTTTCCTAAGTACTTCACCTAGTTCACTAGTAGTAATTTCATTTTCAATTTTTCCATGTAATTCTGGATTTTTTTGTTTTCCATTCTCTTTTACTTGCCTTCATTTTACTCATGCATGGTTTCCACATGCCGTACTACAATACTCATAATTTGCTCTTGTGTTCTTTTTACCTCTCCTTTTACATTTTTCATTTCCCTCTTTATACTAATATCCTCTTTTAATATTTTATCCAAAAAAGCAAATACCTCATCCCTTTTCCATTGTAAATAATATCTATACCTAAACAATAATGCCTTATTTTTTCTATATTTTTCTATATATTTCTTTTTCCATATCATCATACTCTCTTGTATAGGTTCATAGGTTCATAAGAGGTTACTAGGCTAATGGCCTTATAGCCTTTACAAGACTAACCATGTTAATTACAAGTATTCTCATTTGTTCTTTTTTGGGCAGTTTACAGAATGAATTTATGAACAGAGCAGGTCTGTCATCAACACCTGCTACCCCTGCCCATGAGGGACATGGGTGCCACCCCAGGGGTGAATTTGCAGTCTCCCATTCAATTATCGAAGTTGCATTTCAATAGGGTCAGTGAGGAGCTCTGTTTTACATGAATAGGAAGAATATTCCAGAGAAGCGGCAGTCTCTGGGAGACATATATGTCTCCCAGGCATGTTCTGTTAATGTCACAAGCTAGGTTGAGATTCCTAGAGCAAGTGACTCTTGTGTCATTTGACTTGTGGATGTGCAGCATTTCTATATGGCAGGGTTGCAGATTGCCTATAGGCCAGGCACAAGTCATCTCTCAGCAGCCACTAAGATAAAGAGTAAAGTGACAAGTCTTTCAGCCTGTCCATGTAGGTCATGGTTTAGAGTCCCTGTATTTTCTAAGTGAGAGACATCTGAGGACTCTCCAGCTGCTGCAGGTGTCTGGTAAGGTACATGCAAAAGGGTGCATTATCTTCTATTAGTGGTATGATGAGGGTCAAGTACAGTGGAATTATAACATCCCTTGACCTGGATGCTATGCCCTTGCTTAACAGGTATGCTACATAAAAGGCTTTCCTTACTAATGTGGAAACTTGGAGGTCAAAGTTCAGATTGCTGTCAACCTGTGTTCCCAAGTGTCACACCACTGGGTTGGAACTCAGGGGGATGCTGTCAATATTTTAAATTGTAGGGAATTCCGTTTTGCCAAAGGACATAACAGTTTAGTTTTAGACCATGGCTTTTGCACCAAACATTTGTTTGTGTTAGCTCTTCTTGTAATATGGTGACATCACTGAGAGACTCAATAATTCCTCACAGTTTGCAATCATCAGCGAACTTGGTGATTCATAGGCTATAAACTTTGGTGTGGACTTCTAAGAAATAGATGCCAAACATTAAGGGGCCCAGCACAGACCCCTGTGGTCCTCCACTGGTGATGGGTCTACTGGTGGAGGTGGAGTCACTAATTTTGAAAGAGGGTGTTTTGTTGGTGAGCCATTTGGCTATCCATCTAGCAACGTAAGTGTTAATCCCTATTTGGGAGAGTTTCTCAATGATGCCAGAGTGGCAAATTGTGCCAAAAGCCTTGGCAAGGTCAAGATAGGCAGTGTTCACTGTCTTACCTTTGTCCATATTGTGATGATGTCAGGCATTGCCAGCTATGCCAGGAGAAAAAGGTCAGTGGATGTGTAACATATGTCAGCACAGCTAGCTGGAATTTTGTAAAGAATTATATGTCATTAGAAGAAGAAGAAGAAGAAGAAGAAGTATATCAAACTGATTTGTACAGATGTTTTTGTTGAAAAATGTATTTGTAAAGTTACTTGTGTTAAAAATGTACCAACAGTGTGCCCTGCTGGACAGAGAAAGAAATATGCATGTATTATTGCAACTGTTTAAATGTATATGTTTTAACAGAGGATACTGGAAGAGAAGAGGTTAATCTCAAGCCACCTAACTTTGAAAATAGTTTCAAATTAAATTACCTGGCTTAGGCCATAAAGATTGTATCTTACAGTTCTCAGTTCAGCCAGAGACAAAAAGTCTGAACTAGGAAGCTTTATGCATTGTCTTTGGGGTAAACTAATTGCTACTCTGGAAAGGTGGATGTTTGAAATTATTTTATGACTTCCATGAGCTGCAGAAGATCCTAGCAAGGCTCTCTGCGTGTGCATTTTTGATAAATATGTGCTAAATTCTGACAGCTTCTAGCCAAGGGGGCTAGCATGGGAAGCAGAAGTCAGATGACCAAATGTATTTGATGTCATTCTGTAATCCATCACTAAAAATTAAAAAGATATTTTAATACTAGGTGAGACTGGAGTCTCATTGCAGTCTGTTTTTGGAACCTGACAGGGAAGGACCCCTCACCTACTTCATCTTGTCTTGCTCTAGGAAGTGATCAGGGAAAAGTAATTCATTAGCTCAGTTAAGAAAATATAGTGAGATTAGTTAAGTACTGTTTTTTCTGTATCTGTGTGAATCTATTCATGTGTTATTTTAATATTTCCTGTGATTGAAACTCTGGTGTTTAGTGAAGATATTTAGTATTTTTATGTACTTTTCTTATTTATTATTAGATATATTTAAACTTTTCATTGTGGCTGGTCTTTTAGAGAATATTTTAACATATATATATATATATATATATATATATATATATATATATATATATATATATATACATATATATATATATATATATATATATATATATATATATATATATATATAGTTGATGACAAGTTTTGTTGTTCCTGGACGCATTGCTGTTGGTCAAACTATGATTTGTATTCATATTAATTTCACTCAGTATAATTGGGTACCCTTGCAAGAGCCTTAGAGTAGCTAGCTTTGGAGTGTCTGTTGGCAGTGTAACTACCTTATAGTCTGGCCAGAAAGGGCATAGTTAGTAAATCTGTGCCAGCCTTTCCTGTGTGTGTGTGTGTGTGTGTGTGCGTGCGTGCGTGCGTGTGCGCGTGTGTGTGTGTGTGTGTGTGTGTGTGTGTGTGTGTGTGTGTGTGTGTGTGAATCAACTCTCAAAGAATGTGTGTGTCAGCTGTTTGCAGCAGGGACAGGAAGCACTAGGTTCACAGACAGGGTGCTGGAGAACTTGGCTTGGACACTTGGTTGAGGTCTCAGCTCTATAGCCATACCAGTGGGGAGTCTTATGGGGGGGGGGCAATATTATAAGAAGGTATATCCATTAGAAATGCATTGATATATATATCTTTAGTAAAAACTATTGGCATAATGTGGGGGCTGTACCCCCCACACCTCCCCCCCTTATTTAATATTCTCACTCCAGGGTTGCACTGCAGTGGGGCAGGGGCTATATTCCATTTTTTACCAAATGAACTTTGACCAAGTGAGCTTTCAGTCAACTGAGCTTTCAGTGAAGTGAAATGTCTGGAATAATTTTTGACTAAGTGTAATTCGATCAAATGTATGGAATCCATATACATATATATATATATACATATATATATATATATATATATATATATATATATATATATATATATATGTGTGTGTGTGTGTGCGTGTACATAGGCACTGACACCCAATATACAGTGAACTTTGAATTAATGCAGGGAGGGAGAACACCTACCTACTTCATCTTAATTGTTGTAAGATGCTTCCCTGATGTAATGTAAGATATCAACACTTTTACCATTTGCAAGGTGTGAGCAATCTCTCATTGCTTGTGTGTAGCATGTGGTCAGAAAATGGATTACCCTTTACTGGTGATACAAATATAAAAAAAATAAAAGTCTTAATTATAGTTTAATCTGATTATGCAAAAACTAACAATGTAAACTTATGCTTATTTTCCTTTAGTTTACATTTTTTAAACCTGGAAGTAATGCCATGTTCCCCTTATTTATGCTCAGCATATATATTATTTACCAGACTCTGACGAAATGCTATATTGCATTCTAGCTGCATAACTTTTGGTAGAGTTTACTCATAAACAATAGCATTATTACATAAAAACATTACTACTATCGCAATATAAAAACTAACATCTTGTGTAGCTTCATGAAGTTGTGAAATAAATGTATGCATGATGAATTTAACTCATTCACTCCAGAGCAGCTCAGGAAAAGCTGCCTGCTGAATTCCACCATAGGAAGAACAGAGCAGCCTGGGCTCATTTTCAGAAAATCCATTTGTAATACTATACAGAAAACAAATGCTCATAACTCTTTAACTATAAGAGCTACACTAAAAGTGTAAACGCGAAAGTTGTTCAGCAGACACTGACCTTTCCAACAGTGTAAATGTTGATAGTGCATATCAAAGTCATAATGAAATATTTGGCAAGGAATGCTGATATTGTGCAATTTTTTTAATTTTTTGGAAAAGCAAAGCACAATATCTTGGTCTATGTACCATGCAGATCCATACAATTTGAATTTAATTTGTTAGTATGAATGTCAGCTTTAAAATGATACTTTAACCATAACTGTGTGACACTCCTTTAATGAGATATTCACAGAAATATGATTAGTATATTATTTCTCATAATTGATAAATAAACAAAGCATAGTATCTCATCACCTGTAACAGACGGAGCCTACATATCAGTGTAGAAGTTGTGCATCTGAATGTCAGCTTCAAAATGATGCATCATTTGTGTGATCACCATGCTCCCTCGCAAAGATATGGGCATAATAATGAGAAGTATTGTAAATGTATAATTTTCATATTTGTACAAGACTAAACAAACTGTGATATCTGTACGTGTGTGCAGTGCACAGACACAGTTCTTTTACCATGTTGTAAGGAGTAACACTGTCTTCAACATGATGCATTACTTCACACATTGTGGTGCTCCCTTGCAAAGTTATTTACCAAAATATGAAAAAAATCATAATTTCCATAACCTAAGTCGGAAACAAACTTTGATATCTGCCTATGAGTACAACATACAGGTACCATTCTTTTACCATGTTAGAACTACAAATAATCTTTTCAAAATGAGGTATTACTTAGCACATTCAGATGCTCCCTTGTCAAGTTATTTACCAAAATATGAAAAAAAATCATAATTTTCATAACCTAAGTCCAAAACAAACTTTGATATCTGCACGTGTCAAACATACAGGCACAATTATTTTACCGTGTTAGAACCAGCAATACTGTCTTCAAAATGAGATATTACTTGGCACATTCAGATGCTCCCTTGCAAAGTTATTTACCAAAATATAAAAAAAAGTAATAATTTCCATAACCTAAGTCTGAAACAAACTTTGATATCTGCACATGAGTACAACAGACAGGCACTATTCTTTTCCCATGTTAGAACCATCAATACTGTCTTCAAAATGAGGTATTACTTAGCACATTCAGATGCTCCCTTGTAAAGTTAATTTACCAAAATATGAAAAAAAATCATAATTTTCATAACCCATGTCCGAAACAAACTTTGATATCTGCATATGAGTACAACATACAGGCACCATTCTTTTCCCATGTTAGAACTATCAATACTGTTTTCAAAATGAGGTATTACTTAACACATTCAGATGCTCCCTTTCAAAGTTATTTACCAAAAATATGAAAAAAAAAATCATTTCCATAACCTAAGTCCGAAACAAACTTTGATATCTGCACAGGAGTACAACATAAAGGCACCATTCTTTTACCATGTTAGAACTATCAGTACTGTCTTCAAAATGAGGTATTACTTAGCACATTCAGATGCTCCCTTGCAAAGTTATTTACCAAAATATGAAAAAAAAATCATAATTTCCATAACCTAAGTCCGAAACAAACATAGATATCTGCACATGTGTACAACATACAGGCCCAATTCTTTTATATGTTGGAACTATCAATATTATACATATACACATACAATACATATTCGATTGTACATGCTAGCACTTTCCTGAAACAGTTCTTTCTCAGCATCTTCACCAGCTTCTTACCACAGTTATTTGCCAAACTCATAATAAAAATATATTTTACACAACACATTTCATAATAGAGTTGTACTTACCATACTGGTCCCTACTTGGTCATGGGTGTTTTCCATTCTTCTCACAAGCTGCATATTTCCAATCCTACATAGCTCTCCTCACACCATTGTGGATGTCAGTCAATAACAAGGCAATGCCTTCCTCAATTAGGTGAACGCCATCCCTTCTGAACAGGTGAACATCTTTTGTGGTGATGCTGTCAGGACAGATTGTAGATCCACCGACCACACAAAATGACAACGTGGCCACCACGACTGCAGGTGTACAAATATTGCTCTGATTTGAAACCGCAGCCTTCCCAGTGGTTGACTGATGACATCATTCCTTCCAATGTGCAGCAACAAGGATGTTGGGCTCAGGGTAGATGGAACAGTTCTCTTCCAACAACTGCAGTACTCTGCTCCAATGCATACCTCTTCTTGCAGTCCAGTATACCTTCAGACTGGATGTGGAGAAACTCATGTTGTACTGGTTTTCAGTTATGGAGGCATGGCTGGCAGCCCAGTGAATGTAGGAATGGCCACATACCCACACTCTCACTTGTCGTTCTCCTGCTCGTGAAGCCATGTCAGTGTCAGAATGTGGACAAACCTGTACAGCAAAGAAAATGCAAACAGATTACTACTGATGTTTGACAGATCTATTGGAAAAGTACATATATATGTATATCATAATGCATTACCTGGTTAGACCATCCAAATCTTCACTCCTATCCACAGGGGCATTATTCTTATAAGTGGTGATGACGCTGTGGAGGTACATACCTACCACCCGTGAAAACACAAAATTACACACAACGACTGACAAGGGGGCACAGAAAGGGCACATGTAAAGATAAAAAACAGAGTAAGGACTGCAACTCCACTAATATGCCTAGGACAGGCACGGGACTTCAGGCCGTGGGTGTCTGAAGTGTGCCATACCTGTGCTGGCTACCCACTCAGACTGCTGGTAGCAGCAATGACTCCTGATTGCATGCAGTGCCAGCACTCTGCCTTACCTCTACCTTTTCCATGTACATGTCCTTTCGGCAATGGTCATAAGGACTCAAAGGGGGGAGCTAATGTAAAGGGTCTTACCCTGACCTACATACATTTACTACACCTAAAGGGAGGGAAACTGAGTAGAGAGCTCAACCAAGACAACATGTGAAAAGACTAAGACTGCCCCAGGCTTTGTCTTTTTGCATGTGTCCTTTTCCGGAGGGAAACACTGCATCACAGTGGCAGCCCTGAGGCCATTTCTACCTAGGACAGCAGCACTATGGGACTGAGCTGAAGAGTCTCCAAGTTCCTAACTGCAATCTAGGTTGATCACAAGATCCATGGATGGCTGGATATGCCCCCCGTGATGCACCCACCAGCACAAGAGAAGTTGGCATAAATCTCTGAAGAGGAACCTTCCTGACCATACTGATAAAGTACATTATGTACATACATATATATCGATATACACACATATGCACAGATATATATATATATATATATATATATATATATATATATATATATATATATATATATATATATATATATAAAAACATCAGAGGTTTTGGAGGATAGCTAGTTGATTAAGAATGGAGGGGGTGGCTTGCAATGACTACAAATAGAGAAAAAACACAATCTGGCTTGTGCATTCATCAAAGTGATAACGACTTCTACTAAAAGTGATAACTCACTGCTGTATTGTAACTGCACTTATTGCTAATGTGATAATGACCTTCCTTTCAGTACTGAAAAGTTATGCATGCTCAGACAAAGGTGATAATTGCTGCACATAACCTGTTGACTAGGCATTCATTATATTACCTTGTGCAGCTGTTGTGTAACACAGACTCATTATCAGTAAGGAGAACACCTGAGTAATTCAGTAAAATAGTATAGCACGTACATATTACTGAACCCCTCCTCCCACGTAAATTCCACACGACTGACAAAGCCAGGAAAAATGCACAAAAAATATGGTAGCTCCATGCTGGCAGTTGTCAACAAGTGATAACTTTTAAATTACTCATGCAACTACTAATCACAAATAGAATAATACAAGCAGAAGTGATTTCTTGTCTGCTTATTTTACATTATTTAATTAGTCAGTGGTGTGTGTGATGTCTTTTATGCTGGCATATTACACTATAATTACATTTCTGTGCTGTATTCTAAGTAATGTAACCATATTTAATATTCAGACTTAATTTCTATGTTTCCCCACTAACCCCTCCAGTTGTTTGCATTGTGTATGCACAAGCACCAAAATGGCACAATCAACTATTTTGCTCAGTGGTCACATCAGCAGTCAGACCATGTACTTCCCTGATACACAATTAATTATTTCCCCAAGCAACATGCTCATTAGTATGTCCAGGTATACATGCATCTAAATAAAATGTTTTACCAAACAAGCCTTCAGTAACATTTCCTAGTATGTACTACCACCAGCATGAACACTTCACCCAAGCAACCCCTTCAGTAGAATGTTGAGGAAAAGGGTAGAAATATTATCCAAAATACTGGTTGAGCAATGCTAAAATCAGCAGTAAAATATATTTAACTAAGCCTCTCATACCACCCCAACATTATTCAACAGAAAGAAAGACTGAATCAGAATGTATGTGCAGAACAGTTAGATATATTTATCAGCACTCTTTGTTATGCATCATTCCAACATTTCTTCAGACAGAACTAGCATCAGTTTTCCTCAATAAAGTATGTGCATATTGTTAACAGGTAATAAATGATTCCTGAAAGCTGGATACATAAACAAAAAATGATAATAACAATGACTAAAACCTATGCTTGTTACAACACATCTGTACTGCAATATTCTAGCAAATAGATCAGCTGAGAGAATGTTGAAATATGCACAATCACCAAAATGAAACGTTTTGCCAAAAAACACATCAATTGCATTTCCTAGTATGTGCAACCAAAAAAATTAAGCAGTCACCCAAGCGATCCCTTGAATAAAATGTTGATATATGCACCCGGACCACTGAAAGTGCTTCATTCTGCCCACCGCACCACTGAAGCCTCAGCAATAAAATATTAAGCCTCTCATACCACCCAGACATTATTCAGTAGAAAGACTAAATCAGAATATATGTTCAGAATGTTTGGATATATTGATCAGCACTGTCCCTGTTAGGATATATTGATCAGCACTGTCCCCGTTATCCATCATTCCAACATTTTTACATAACCAGGGACACGTTTATAGTGTTAGTATTGTTAACCTGAGAAGTATTTCCTCAAGGAACATCTTCATTAGTATGTCCAGGTATACAAATGCACCACCCTGAGACATTCACCCAAGCAACCCCTTCAGTAAAATATTGAGGTATGCACAATCTTTTGTCTGAAGCATGTGGAAAATGTGTTTTGGTCTGATGAGACCAAGGTTGAACTTTGGCCACAATTCCGAAATGGGCATTTGGCACAAAAATAACAGTTTGCATCACCAAAAGAACACCATCCCCATGGTGAAGTGGTGGCAGTATCATGCTTTGGGGTTGCTTTTCTTCAGCTGGAAATGGGGATTTACTCAAGGTGGAGGGAATTATGAACAGTTCCAAATACCGGTCACTTTTGTCCCAAAACCTTCAGGCGTCTGCTAGAAAGCTCAAGATAAAGAGGTAGTTCAGCTTTCACCATGACAGTGACTCCAAGCATACATCCAAATCACAAAATCATGGCTTCACTCGAAGAAAATAGTTTTCAAATGGCCCAGCCACAGCCCAGACCTAACGCCAGTAGAAAATCTGTGTGGTGACTTGAAGAGGTCTGTGCACAAGAGATGCGCTTACAGTCTGTCATTTGTTCCCAGTTAATTCAAGTACACACTTGAAAGCTGGACACATAAAAAAAAAAAATTATCATAATCATCTCTGAAGCCTGAGCTTTTTATACCATATTTGTACCACAATGACTCTAACAAATAGATCAGCTCAGACAACAGGTCATGGCACCATGGTACAAATTACTGTAAGCTAAGTAAATAAATAAAATGAAACCGAGGAAAACGTAGCTAGTAATCAATAATGTAACTGCCCCCCACCCCAGTGAGTGCCACTGCATGGTGATTGCTAATCCTGACAGTAACCTTTTTTCCTGAACGACCCTTGACAATGTTATGGATCAAACATTGTCATTTTTCCCATTGGTGATTTCTAACTATACATTACATCACCATAATTTTTGTAGTGCTTCATCTTTATACTTGAAGATATTCAACAATGTACATTTAACTGAATGGTTAAAATTCCTGTTAAATGGCATCTTCAACAATCTTGAGTCTCAGGTCATTAAATTTCACTGCCAACAATCTCAAGTCTCATTTCTGTTTACTACCATCAGCCTAAATGTATAAAGCTAATTGTATGGAGCCGTTTGTTTTCTGCTCCATGCTTCCAGTGCTAGGTGTCTGAGCTACCTTGTCACTTTCAAGCTTACAGTAGACAACACATAGGGCTATTGCTATATTACTGCTAAATTATACTTTAATCTTGGCACTGAATTTACTACATTTAAAATTATTTAAATGAAACAACTAAGGCAAATGGATATTGGTAATTCTGTTAGCAGAAAACTATTGTAATGCAAGGCGCACGCTGGTTATGCTCTAAAACTGAAAGAAAAATAACCTTGTTATAATACAGTTCATACATAAGAACATTTTAATTATAAATATCACTTTTATAACTAAGCCATCACTGTCTTACCACACACACTGCAGTCACCATGGAGCTGTATAGGAAACCAAGTAATAGTTTTAAAAGATGTAACACATCTCACACTGCCAGAAAAAAAAATGACAGAACTAAAGTGCCCTGAGAAAAAAATGCTGCATGTTGTTTTATTTCAATGTCAATAGAAAAATCAGAGTTCTCCATTATCCTACAACAAACTGGGAAAACATAGACTGAGAGTGTATAAGATGGAGACATAGAGATGGAGAAAAATAAAGAAAATATTTTTCTGCTGTACAGATTTTGAAGTTGTCCCAAGGAAATAAAGCAAAACCTGGCAATATTGATGAAAATGGTGATTAGATATTTTTATTTTAGCTCATCAGCCTAAGACAAATAACATCATTGCTAAATGGTTGCAGCTCATGGATAAGGTAAAGGAAACCCCCAGTTACTTCATCCTGAGATAACCTAGCCATTAGAAGTCTTACTACTGCAGGGTATTTTCACCCTTCGAACATGCAGATGTTACCGCACAGAAGAACCTGCTAGCGCTGAGTGTGCTGAGTTCATCGCAATGCATTTCTA
The DNA here is from genome assembly GCF_019279795.1 of Protopterus annectens. Classification (NCBI taxonomy): domain Eukaryota; kingdom Metazoa; phylum Chordata; order Ceratodontiformes; family Protopteridae; genus Protopterus; species Protopterus annectens. Next base: position 397,081,549 of record NC_056744.1, read on the forward strand.
AGAAGCTGCCAGTGGCTAAGAATTGCCTCGGAACCAAGATAACTGTCTGGGTAAATTCATTTTGGACACACAAGAAAAACAAACTTCTTCAACCAAGAAAATGTCACTGGAGTGGCAGGCGAATAAAACAAGTGAATGCACTTTGCAAACAGCTTGTTTTATTCGTCTGCCATTCCAGTGCTATTTTCTTGCACTTTAAAAACAGCTTGTTTTATTCATCCGCCGCTCCTGTGCCGTCTTCTTGGTTAAATTCATTTTGTGTACAGGTCTCTGGTCAGCACTTTTAAAGGACTAATTTCTAATTCCTGTGCTGGTTCTTTTCTGGCAGCCTTTGTGTCATCTGTTATGTGCTTCTTCTAAAATAAAGTTGCATTGATATGCACATGAATGCAGAAAAAAATGTTCGTTAATTTTCAAGGAGGCATATAGGTAGCAGATGTAACTAGGGATGAAGTATATAAGAACATGAGAACGTTCATAGGTTCATAGGTTTATACTAGGCTATCTGCCCTAAGGCATTTATAAGCCTAGCCCAAACTTTTGTGGCTTACGCCACCTCTTATATGAAAAAATACTGTGCCCATTAGTTTGTTGTGCCTCTGTCCAGCAGTGACACAGAGATGATTCCCGGGGTAAACCTACGATGTCCCATCCACAGGTCAAGATTTCTCTTGAACAATGTTGATCTACATTAACTGCTTATGTACATTCGTTTACTCTATCAAGTCAACAAAATGTATACTTAGGTAAACAATCCTGATGTATCTAGCACTGGTGATATAAACAAATTTTGTTAAAGCCAGGCTGCCCCTTCACAACAATAAACCACACTGTTAAAAAAATTCCCTCCATCAAAGCCCTACTGACAATTTCCACCACTATGGAAGGAATCTATGTTCATGCAGTCCCTAAGTGACAAACCATGCCGCTAATCCCCACTTTATACAGAACTTTGTTGAATGTATGTACTTATGCACTTTTATACCCTTTTTATTTTATATGAAAATGAAACTATGTTAGAGTCACAGCCCTGTCATAATCGTACCTCCAAAGTGGGCAAAGGAGTGATAAGTGCTCACAACTGAGACTAAAAGCACAAAATCATCATCAACCCTCTTTTCCCCCATTTTCTACATGGGGCCAGGGTGTCATGTCAACTGCCACAAACTAGAAGCACAAAATAAAGCAGAATAAAGTGCAATTGTTTATAACTGCCAAAATCCCATCACTAATAATGTGCATTTCAAAATGTCAAAGAGAGATTTACAAAACTATCATAAGTTTATACTACGCCAACTACCACCAGGGTCTTTACAAGCCTAGCCCTGCAACACAAACCAGTTTTGTCTTCCAAACTCCTTGAAAGTCTACATGGTTGGGTATTTTAGTAAAGAGGTAGCCAAGACTTATGTTAGGAGATTACTTACTGTCGATATCTGTTCATTAGACACATGTGGGCTAGACTGGGTGCAAATTTTATTTCCCAGCCAATGACCAAGGTTTCTTTTGAATAGGGTCACAGATGTACTCAGCTTCACGTAGAAAGAAGCTTATCCCATAGCACAGGAATCCTTTGAGACCTATACAGGTTTATCCGTAAAGTTATATTTATGTTGTAGGTAAAGTTCAGGTACTTGGAGCTAATGTTTCTAGTGCCATTTGTTTTGCAGATGTGCATGAGATCCATCACACCTGGATATGAGTATGCCTTATATGCTAAGTGCAGGCTGCCTCTCAGTAACCATTAGGAGACTGAGTACAGAGATAAGATCTTAATGTGCTCTGTATAGGGCAAGGAATTCATACCCTGGATTCTCCTAGTGAAAAACCTTTGAGGGCATTCCAACTGTTTCATCCTTGATAAAGTTAATATCAAATGGGGCACTGTACTCAAAAGTGGGTCTGATAAAGGCTGACTACACTGGCACTACAACTTTATTGGCAAATACGCGGCTAGCTACTTTTGTGGACCATTTTAAGCCTAGTCACTTTATCCTTGATAAGAATGTGAGTTAAAACTTTAACCATTATGCCAACCATTATGCCAACCATTATGCCAACCCTCAACCCTTGGGTGATCATACCTCTGTAGAACACTTTTTTTCCAAAAAAAAAAAATGTATGGTGTTGCAATACCTCATAATATGTGCCATTACATTGATACAATCACAGTTTTAGAATACCTCATTTGTGATTACTACATCATGAAAGCATTATGTATCAACGCTCAAAGTAAAAAAAAGCGTATTACACATACTAAAACATTTTTAGCGATCAACATTATACGACATTTGCAGGTTTTAAATTCAACTCGTCTGCCCCACCCACATCCTTTCCTCTGTGATGTATGACCAAGCACACACGAAAATCACAAACATAGCAACATTATCGTTCCCAGAGTTTACTATTAATAGTATAACATACATAAAAAAATACATCAAGTAGACACTCAGATTTGCACCACAATCAATAGCAATACAGTTCAAATTACAATTTGCAACACTGTACAATATTTCATACTAACAAGAAACACCCCTGGCGTTAACACCACAAGGAATGGAAACCAAAACGATCAAGCTAATCTACTGTTAAAATAGCCACAAGAAGCAAACGTCATACGAACACAGATAAACACCGAACCACCAGAATACTGCTGACGACATACAGCCTCACACATATTTTATTGTTACCAGCGCAAAAAAATTGTGACTGCAACAAGAAGAGAATATATACAGCAGGGGCGAGGAACAAGACCTTACGACCCATTCAACGCCTGACAGGGCACAATAAACTGAAAATATTCCAAAGATCATTTTCGCAATAGAAAATACATACCCCAAATCTTCCAATGAGTCTAATATTTCGCTTTCCATTATATCACACAATGTACTAACTACAATGTTATATATGGCACCCACAACCAGGTGAGGCACGTTGAAAAGGGGGTTAATAGGGAAGCTATTTCGGCTGCTGGGTTGGCATGTGAGGGTGACATGATAACAAGTGGCAAATGACTGCAATGTAATATGGACACATGGCACTGCCTTCCGGTTAATGTTAGGAGACTGGTTGCGACATGATTTGTTAAAGACAAAGTTTCTGTGTACACAAAATTTTAAGTGAAACATTTTATACAGTGATAATAACCTCAAAACATATCTAGAATGTTATATTAAAACATTTTAACAATTACTATAACATCCTGTGGTTCCTGCTCAACAAACTATATAAAACAGACTCGGTTAGGGGACAGCACATCAGATCGCGGGTCCGCTAATGACTTGACAGCTATTTTTACCGTGTCGAGTTACCAGACTGATGAGTGAATATTCTACAGCTAAATGTTTTTGATTTATCTGTTTCAGTGCAACAAAACAGGTGGAAAATATCGGAAAGTGGTTATTGCAGAACCATTCATGCAGAACACAAAGTGGACAAGCCTACTCATCCTAGGGTTAACAGTCGAGAGCTACACCATATGAACATTTAGACAGTGTTATGAAGTACTGCTATTAACAGAAAAATAGAAGAGAGCCACTACCTCACACTAATTGTTTATCTTCAAGCAGTCATTACCATGCAGTAATTGCAAATGTACACCTTGTACGCTGAGCCGGGAAACACATTGTAAGCTGAACCGGGAAACTCTTTGTAGCTCTGTCATCTGTAGAACACATGAGTCCCCACATAAAACAGGGATCCAGTAGCAGGTAAAATCGCCAAATATTTGCAGAAGGAAAAGAAATACCTGCTGCTGGACCCTCTAGTTATTCATAAAAAACTAAAAGAAAATAATGTTCGGGATGGAGGTGTGTTGCAAGTGGTGGCTTGGATTGCAACAATCTGATTGGCTGCCACCACTTGCTTTATCAACTACTTTCGAAGGCAATTTTCGATTAAAAGTTTAATGTGACCTTAATGTAAAATCATGCTGAATCATAACTGCATAAGATAAATTACAAGTTCAGTTACGATTTCAGCGTGTTTTACATTAAGGTCAGCTAGAAATCTGCAATAGAGTTACTCACGCTTGTGGAAGGCACTCGGGGGGTAACAGCTTGCAATTACTATCTTCTCATGGTGCGCTCGGTGTTAAGCACAGATGCACCATGAGAAGGTACTCGGGGTTAATGAGTTAAAGAGCAGCAGTTTTATTTATTTATTAACTTGGAAAGAGCCAATTTTCAGGAGAGGCCTGGGGAGAAATGCTCCAGATGCATATCTTTGTAACATGGGAGGAAACCTGAGCACCCAGAGGAAACCCACACGAACACAGGGAGAACATGCAGACTCTGCACAGAAGGCACCCCAGCCAAGAATCGAACCAGAGAACCTCTTGCTAAAAGGTGACAATGCTACTGCTTCACCACTGTGCTGTCTGCAGTTTTATTTATAAAAGGCCAAAGTCTTATATTTGTATAAATGGATAAATCTTTTTAAGTACAATTTGGATTATATTACCTTGATGTTAAAAGATTTCACTACTTCACCTGGATCCTTGTGTTTGTACTTATCTTTTCTCTGCATTTGTTTAACTCTTCTATGTCTTTCTGAGTGTCTCTGTGAATCACCTCTTCTCCGAACATTTCAGAAGTCCATTCTATGGGCCACAACCTTCTCTTTAAATAACTACATTCACTTATCTTAAGAGTTGTTAGCTCCAACAATCTGTTGCCATGACCCCTCCTCTCCATGCCCTTCCCTTTCAAGATAACCCTTCACTCCTTAACGTAGACTTCTGCACCAATAGTGTGTCTCACTATCGCTTTGGTCTCTAGTGAGAAAAGTTCTAAGACCTCTACTCACTGCTAATATTCTTTACCTTCCATTGCATCCACCTTTCTGTTAGTTTTTCTCCATCCAGAAGCCTAATGTCCCTTTGCTTGTATGCTCTCTAAAACATTACGCAGTACTAGAAGCCTGGCCTCATCAGTACAGTGGGAGCATTGCCTCTTAGAGTATAACCTCCTTTGGATTCTCCCCTGCATTCTATCTGGTGTTGCAACTGACTTCTGTCTCAATTTCTGGTGACCCAGTACACCCAGCTCTTGTTTCTGCTTCTTTGCATTAGTTCTACATCCCTTCAGCTGATTCTTCAGTCCAGGGATGTGTGGATCAAGTAGTCTTTTTTGCCTTTAGTCAACCACTCGCATCTTATTTTAGTCTTCCCTTCATCCACCGCTGTGGTTACTAACTTTGTGCCATCAGTAAAGGGTATGACCTTGTTTTCAATTTCCTCCCATATGTCTGAGATATATATGCACCTAGGAGTGACCCTTACAGTACTTTGCTAGCCATTTCCCTTCTTCCTGACATTATCCCTCTTGTCACAACCACCTATGTCCTCCCATTCAGCCATGTAACAATTCATCTTCTCTGTCTTTGTCCTGTATCCCCAACCCTTCCACTGTTTCTTGCAGCCTCCAATGTGGAGTCAAGCCAGTGTCCTTGGTAAAGTTTAACTTGACTTTGTCCATCAGTACTCCTTTATCAAGTTCACCTGCAATACTTAGTTGGCTGTCAGACTCATCTACCCCAATGTCATTATACTGATTCAGACAGACAGCGCCCTTGACATGAACACATACTGACTGCTTGTCTAGAGATTGTTGTCCTTAAGAAGGCAACCAACCTATCTCCATGACTTTCCTGCTACTATTGTTAATTTAATGGTCATATAGCATCGTGGGGCTTTTTTGTCTACCTTTGTACAAGGATACCACACTTACTGTCATCTACACCTTAGACACTTCTGTGCTGACCAAAACAGTCTTCAACCTCTTACCACAAGAAGTCTGGACAAAGCCAGAAATAATGGGGGAACAAAGGCCCAAAATAGGGACAGATTTTAAATATTGCTCTTATAAAGTTAGAAAGTTGTTAGAATAACAGATTTTGTACTAGCATGTATTTTATGATGGATATGAAGTTTGAAACTAAAATGCCTGTGATTATTTACTGAATTCATTCTTCAGTAATTTACCAGAAAACCACAACTTTTATAAGGAACAGATCAAAAATATGAAACAGAAATCTGGACATTCTGCAAAAATCAGAACAGTTGAGAGCTATGCTGACCAATGATCTGTTAAAGCTCTCCGTCAGGGTCTCCGGTAACATACTGTCCAGATTTCTGTGGACTATGGGAGGTTACCTCTTCCTTGTCTATCCTGACATCTGACTACCGCTTACCACTTTCTGCTGTACCTTCCTCATAACATGCCAACCTGCCTTTGTTTTTCCTTGTGAAGACTGCAACAAAGTATTCATTTTGTACCTTTGTTTTTCCTCAGTCCTTCTTGACCTGCCACTCATTTGACCTCTGATCAGCCTGGCCAGGTCGACCTCACCATTCCTCCTGATACACATCTAAAATGCCCATATCCTCTTCCTGGCCTCATTTGCTAACTCAGTCATAACTTACGCCTTTCTTGTCCTTACTAGCTTTGTTGTATTCTCCTGTTTACACATACTGTAGCTTCTTCACCACCCCTTCACTTCTTTTACAAATCTTACAGGACCTACCTTTTGCCATAATCTTTTACTTCACATTCCTATGTGGCCACTTTGGAGTTCTTGTTTTCTCATACCTTTGCCCATAGCACTAAATAGTAAACCCAAGACCCATTCTCATAGCTTGGTTATGCCAAGAGTTGGCTTCTAGTCTCCTAACTTACAGATGACTCTTTCCTCAGCTCCACATAAATCAGTCTCCTAAAGTTCCACATCATGGTCTTTAGCTTGGTAGACACCCCCATCCCACACAGTGGCATACTCACTGCTAGTAAATGGTTCCTTCACATAGATGTGAATGATAATCACTGCCTCAGATAGGACTATGTGACCTGGATTTTGTTAGAAAGCTCAACATATGACAGTTAACACTGCAAATGTGGCTAGCCTCCATGAGATGTTTATCCAGAGTGGACATGAAGCAGAACTAAATGCCACATGACATGCAAACTCCCTGTAGCTAAGAAAAAGTATTTAAAGCTTTGCACTCCAAATGCTATAGCCTTAGCTGTCTATTTGATATATGCATTATATATATTAATAAACATGTAACATATACCCGCAGTGGTGGTGCTGCGGTAGCGTTGTCGCCTCGCAGTAAAACGCTGTCTGGTTCAATTCTCAACTAGAACATCTTCTGCGTGGAGACATGCGTGAATGGGCGTACCTTCATTGAAGGTTCTGTGTTTGGGCTAGTAACTCGGCACGTAAAACTCAACTACCAATCATTAGCAGACCGGAGTTCCGCTGTGGCGACCCCTAACCGGGAAAAGCCGGAAAGACACAATAAACATGTAATATATATATATATATATATATATATATATATATATATATATATATATATATATATATATATATATATATATATATATATATATATATATATATATATATATATATATATATATATATATATATATATATATATATATATATATATATATATATATATATATATATATATATATATATATATATATATATATATATATATATATATATATATATATATATATATATATATATATATATGTAGATATATATATATATATATATATATATATATATATATACTAGGCTAATGACCCTGGAGCCTTTACAAGCCTAGTCCATAGGATTATCCTGGCATCATGCCACCTGACATTAGTTCCCAGTGCCTCTGTTGAGTAGAGCCACTGGAGTGATCCCGGAGTGAATTTTCTATTTCCCGTCCACTCATCAAGATTTCTCTTGAAGAGGGACAGTGAGGTGCTCTGTTTGATATGTATGGGAAGTCTGTTCCATAGCATAGGCAGTCTCTGGGTTATGAACCTGTCCCTCCAGCATGTTCTGTTGATTGTGGTAATGAGGTTGAGGTCTTTGGAGTGTGTGGTGTGGAGGGAGTGGGATTTCTTTAGGTGTAGCATTTCTAACAGAGCTGGGTCAGACATGGCTTTGTAAGTCAAGCAGAGATTGCCTCTAAGTAGGCGCTATGAGACAGAGAATAGTTGGAGTTTTTGAGTCTGTCCATATAGGACAAATGTTTAAAGCCTAGGATCATCTTTGTGAGGTACTTTTGCAGCTTCTCCAGTTGTTGCAGGTGTCTATTCAGGTACATGCCAAATGGGACATTGTACTCGATGATTGGCCTAATGAGGGAAGAGTAGAGGGAGACAATGACCTCTTTCTTCCTGGATGCAAAACCCTTAGTAATGAGATGTGTCACATAGAAGGACTTTCTGACCACAGTGGCAATGTGGTGGTCAAAAGAGAGGTTGCTGTCAACCTGTGTTCCCAGATCTCTTATAACGCCTTTTGTGGTCAGTGGACTACCATTGATGTGATAATTCATGGGAAGTGAATTCTTCCCAAAGGGGATGATGACACATTTTCTGGCATTGAGATTAAGGCCATGGTTCTGGCACCAGTCATTGGTCTCAGTGAGGCCTTTCTGCAGGATGTCAACATCACTTGAGGAGTTAATAATAGCTCAAAACTTGCAATCGTCCGTGAACTTTGCCAGCCAGAGTCCCTTCGTGCTGGCCTGGACTTCAGGGAAGTAGATACCAAACAGGAGAGGACCCAGGACCAAACCCTGTGGGACTCAACTCGTGACTGGTCGGCAGTCAAACTTAGAATCAGCTACTTTCACACTGTGGGTTCTGTCTATGAGCCAGTTTGCAACCTACCTAGTGATGCAGGGTTTGATGCCTAGCTTAGTGAGTTTTTCTATGATTCCTGAGTGGGGAATGGTATCAAAGGCCTTGGCCAGATCAAGGTAGGCTGTATGAACCACCTTGCCTTCATCCACAGCTCTGGTGACTGACTCAAAGAAATCAACCAAGTTGACCAGGCATGATCTACCCTTCATAAAACCAAACTGTGTGGGATACAGAGTTTGAAGATTCCTTATATCCTTGTTTGTTAGGTCAATGATGCGTTCCATAGCTTTGCATATCAGACTCATCAGGCTAATGGGGCGATAGCTCCCAGGGTCAGTAGTCACTCCTCCTTTGTGGAGAGGGATGAATGTAGCAGTGCACCATTTGGTAGGGATAAAGCCTGAGGTTTGGTTGTGATTGAACAGGGCACACAGGTGTGATGCCAGTTCACTTTGTAGTTCATGTAGAACACAGCCAGGTATATTGTCAGGTCTCATAGAAGCTGTATTCTTGGCCTTTGACAGTGCTGTTTTAACCTGTGCAGCAGTAATACTGGGTGCCTGACAATCTACTGGTATTGTGATTGGTCCTTTTGGGTGTGTAAAGTTGGCACTGAATCTGTCGGCCAGTATATTGGCAATATCTGTTGGCTCTTTATAGGAGGTACCATTGTGCAGTTGCTCAGAGCAAATCTGGGCATTACTGTGGAGATTCTTTACATAACTATAGAAGGCATTGTGGTTGTCTTTACTATCTGCTAACATTCTGTTTTCATAGCTAGCTTTTGAGGATTTGATGAGGGATCTCAACTTTTTTTTGAGGCTGATAAGGGAGTTTTTCCAGTCTTGGGACTTCACCTTATGCCACATCAGTTTCTTCCTTCTGTTGTAGAGTTTGTTTATGGTAGGGGATTACCAGATTGGCTTCCTTTTTTTGGAGGAGAGCGTCTTGGTTCTATTGGATATGGTGAGATCCATGCATTTGTGTACATGTTCATACAGTGCATTGGTGTATGATTCAGCGGTCAGGCAACTA